>NW_027508745.1:1460000-1545000 GCF_051911475.1 Siphateles boraxobius | reverse complement strand
TGGTGGCCTGTATACAGTAGCCAGCACAAATCTCAAATGTGATTTATCATTTACACTAGATAGTGTTACATTAAGCATCAACACTTCAAAATAATTATATTTGAAACTAGACCTCTAAGTAATTCTGAAAATATTACTATAAATTACAGCAACACATCCCCCTTTGCCTTTCATACGAGTTTCATGTTTATAACCATAATCTTGGGGGGCGGACTCATTTAAATTAATGTAATTGTTTGGTTTAAGTCAGGTTTCTGTCAAACACAGCACATCTAGGTTATAGTCTGTAATCATATCATTAACAATAAGTGCTTTTGAAGTAAGGGATCGAATATTCAGAAAACCGAGCTTTATCATTTGTTCATTTGTATTATATCTGCTTTTTATTTGTTGAACATCAATTACATTTTTACCTTTAGATGGGTTTGGAAGTTTTTTGTATTTCCTAATTCGGGGAACAGACAGTGTCTCTATATGATGATATCTAGGTGAAAGAGTCTCTTTGTGATGGGATTTATCTAACCTCAGTGACGTGAGACAGCTACCAGACAGTCGGTTTAGCCAGTTTGTCTGCTTCCTGACCTGAGCCCCTGATTGTCATGTTTGAGCTCTAAGACTATGTGTCATATTACTAGAGAGAAGAGCAGCACCATCCTAGGAGGCCAAATCGATAGTTATTGTTTTAGAAATGTACTAACGTGTGCATTTTTATTGTAGGACTGTATGGCACCGATTGTTATGTTTAATTTAGAGTTATGTTTTCTACTGTTTTTATTTAATATGGTGTTTTAATGAGTTTTTGAACTCACTGGAAATTGCGTTTTAAATGTGATCAGCATATGTCAAGTGAGTCCCTCTTTTTGATTAGACATTTGTTGGCAAGTAATGACATAGCATGGTGTTCATGAGAATTAAGGATTGCTGAGTTGTTTGTTTAAATGTGTTTGTTCTTTTTAGGTTTTCCCAGGCAGTTGCACTCGAGGGGCAGTGGGCGCACATGTGGTGTTTACTTTTAGTGGATGCAGTGGTTTGGTGTGAGGATGTCCCATATAGGTAAATGCTGTGGTGAATAAATTGTTTATTTGGAGTACTATTCATTTCTTCACTCCACTTATACATCAGTTTACTGCCTGGGTTGTTTTACATGTTCTTTTTGATTATTAGGTTTCTTTTATTTTTCCATATGGAAGAGACTTGGATAAATAAAACTGCTTGGTTAAAAGCGTTTATATCAAAATCCTGACTGCTGGTTCATTTTACACATGATTTACCTGTGAGCTCTTTAAGTGGGCGAGGTTACATATAGATTAAATACGAAAGTAAAACGGCCAGTAGGTGGTGGCAAGTTACAAGTGAGTAATTCGTTCAAACTTCTCATTCAAATCAGGAATTCTTTAATGAAACGCTGTGTTTTGCTCAGAGATGCGTTTTTGTTCCATAAAAGACGCGTAGAAAAGCGGTGATAAACTCCAACACCTGACTTGAATGAACCTAACAAATAAATTGGGGCTAAAGCGGTTTCATAAAAGGTAATTTTAACAAAAGCTACAAATCTGTTTACAGAAAAACAATACATGACAAAATATGCAGACAGTTTACACTTAGCAATATACAATGATCTAAACAATGGCGATAGATGGCTTATCTTTAACTGTAATTCAAGGGCAAATATATTAGTGAGGTAGGCTTCATGTTAAATTCTCTTGTGCAAAAGACAGGAATTGAAGACGCAACAAGCAAGCATATATTATTGTTTGAATACTGAAAAAAATCTAATAGTAATATAACAGGTATAGACGAATCATCCACACATAAGAGTGACGTTGTTAGGCCGGTGCATAGGCCATAGTGGCAGCTGCGTCTTGCTGTTGCTGGCAAGTTGCAGGCACATAGACATATACAGTATAACGGTGTCCTGCCACGGAAAGATTTTATCCCAGGTGGCCAGCTCTGAAATTGCCAGCTGACAGTTATGTATAAGTCACTTCACCTGTATGAGTGAGCATCAGTAGCCATGAGTCGCAATGGAGTGATGCGATGCTATCAGGTGCGGAGGAGAAGAGACCTACCACTCATTACTGTGGATGCTCAAAAGAAGTTGGAAGCTGCTGTAGGGAGAGGTGGGTGCCAGTTTTATTTTTGTAAAATCTTTTTTTCCTGTTTTTGCTTAGTTAGGGAGTTAGTGTTGCATGCAAGACCTGACCTTTTGACTTGGAGCATTATGTTGGTATTATTATTCAATGCAGATTTCATTGAATTAAACAGTGGTTCTCAAACTTTTTTGCTTGTGCCCCCTTTAAAAAAATAAATAACTCAGGTGTTACAAAATATTTTCATGTCATAGGTCTCTTACTTTTTATAAGCTCCTGTCTTGTAGATTTTTGTTTTTCAATAATGAATCATAATAGAAAGTTTTTTTTTAAATTGAAAACTGTGCAGTGAAATACACCTGCAATAGTTTCACATTGTAATGTCATTAAATCATTGAAAAATATAACAGTAAGAGAGAATAATAGATCAGAACTTAATTTAAATGAACAAAAAATGTAAATATTTCAGTGACGCCAATATATAACCCAATATATAACAGCTTTTGAAATCGCCTTACGAGCTCAGCTTCTTGTATGTCTTCTCACCAGAATACGTATAGCAGCAGAGCGGGGAGTCACAATAGCCAGGTGCTTTTCTATGGCGAGCAACTTCTATATGGGACTTGTTGATGGTGAAAAGTCAACGTCTGAAGAAGAATGATTCAGTGTAATAACTGTATTTGTGATGTTTGAGTTGGGGGATGAGCGATGGGTGAAAGGGGCATTTGCAAAATATGCTTTAATACTAGTGTCGCAGGAACAACATACTTTAAGGTTGCAGTACTGGTCTCTGTATTGTACAAAAAATGGTATTGAGCCATGCCTACCATTATCATGCTGCAGACTCAAATAGACAACGTGCCAAAAGAGCAACAAAAACTTGCCATCGCCGTTTATTATTCTTGTAAAACTTCATTTTACAGAAAAGACAGGCAATGAAATGAATTACTGTTACACACATCTTCACCTATTTACCAAAATAAACTTGATACAAAAAGTGATGGTAGAAATAATGTAAAATAATGTGAAATTAAAAATATACAAATTTAAGAGACTAAAATTAAAGAATGATGTTTTTAATAAATCACGTTTTAGATAATGTCCAGTTAAGCAAGCTAAATAACTCCATAAATGACTAGATTGATTTTACAGTGTATATTGCAATACGTTTTTGAAAAAATGCTGCAATTAAAAAATGAAAACAAAACATACAAAGCTACTAAATATCTATTTAAAGTCTTACAAAATATTATATATATATATATATATATATATATATATATATATATAGTCAAATGATTTTAAAATGGATGAATTTATTTTATCCCCAAATAAAAATTGAGAACCTGAAGATATTTTCATCAAAATACCAGAACTTTGCAATATATATGATTTGCAGGAATTAATCCCACATTAAAAATGGTGACAGTACAATTATCACAATACTTGTAATATTTTTTTTCAAAGTGTAATAAAAATGAATTTATAGTAAAAGTCAGCTGCATTAATTTGCCTCTACTAAAGTCATTGTTTATTTGAAAGGTTCTAGATTGCCAGTTAAGGCAGAGTCCATGAGGTCATCATCCTCTGTATGCATAAACACAGGACTTGGACGTGAGGACCGCTCAGAGCTAAGCAACAACATTGAAGTTTCTGAAGATATAGGGGATCTGGACCAGCCATCTGTCTTCGCTGTGTGAGAGGAGGGCCCACAAGACATTGTTGACTTCTTCTTTTCCTTTTCTCGATCTCTGTCCCTATCCCGCTCTTTCTGCTTCTTCTTCTCTTTTTTATGTTTCTTGTGTTTTTCACTCTGGTTAATGGATATGGAACTCATGTAGTCTTGAATGGGTTGGTGTGGTCTCATAGTTTGGTTATCATCAGAGCTAGGACTGTTCTGATGAGACTTTTCAGCAACTGAACTGCTACCAGACTCACTTTCACTGTCTGGGTTTATAGGCGTGTACCCAGGGGAACGGCTGTGGCTAGGGGAGCTGCGGTCATGTTTTGGTGTAGAGCCACTAAAAAGGGGTGATGCTTTGTGGCCTGAGTGCTGGGAACGCATGGCACCATCTCCAGAAATTTCTCCAGGTTTCTGAAGAGTTACTTTAGATTTAATGCTTGGAGAGCCCCCTTCTGGCTTGCTAATAATAATCTTTGCCACACCAGTGCCAGTCACTGCACTGCTTTTGGAATCAACCATCTTCTTGTCACCAGAATTGCTCCCTGATCCAGACATCTTGGATTTGCCATCTTTGTCTATCTTTTCACGCTTGCTCAGAGACTCACCTCCCTGGGAGGACATACCATGCTTGGAGGATGTAGGACCAGCCTTTTGTGGCACTACCCCACCTGCAGTGCCACCACAGCCTTCACTCTCCTCCCCACCAATGCCCCCACTACCCACACTCTTCAGTTTGTCAATGACTGCGGTTAGAGATGGCTTTTTGTTTCGGCTTGGGGACTTTCCCTTTGCATTAGGGTTGTTTCCACTACCGCCACCACTGCAACTCCCACCACTGTTCCCATATTGTGACTGACCACTTGAAGAAAAGGGCATGGAGCCAGATGATGATGAGGAACTTACAGAGGAAGTAGAAGATGTAGAAGTGCTTGTGGATGAGCTACAGCCTAACAATTTTTGGGTACCCATTCCACAACCTGAAGAGGACT
This sequence comes from Siphateles boraxobius, assembly GCF_051911475.1. Classification (NCBI taxonomy): domain Eukaryota; kingdom Metazoa; phylum Chordata; class Actinopteri; order Cypriniformes; family Leuciscidae; genus Siphateles; species Siphateles boraxobius. The sequence continues at coordinate 1,540,237 of NW_027508745.1, read as the reverse complement.
TGGACCCTACTGATCCTCCACTGCTCGAGCCAATAGGGGATTTAGCCTTAGATGAGGGTGGGGTTCCAGGCACCTGGCCTTGAAGTTTCATCGGAGAGGACAGCTTGTCTGAACTTCCAGAACGAGAGTGTGAGGGTGATATGTTGGGCTTGATGTTAGGGTTCATGAGTGAGCCAGGAGGCTTACCACCTTGGGGCTTATTTTTGTTTCCACTTCCTGTTCCACTGCTGCCACCACTGAATGAGCCTGACAAACCGTGCTTTGTTATGGGAGAGGAGGATTGTTTGCCTGCGCCCATTCCCATGGAAGATCCTTTGGATTGAGAAAGCATACCACTTCCAATACCTACAATGCTTGATGGTTTGGGAATATTGCCTTGCCCAACAGAGCCTTCAAGTTTACTACTTTTAATCTTCCCTGAAGAAGACGAAGAGTAGGAATGGTGACTTTTGCTATTGCTTGTGCCACTTGTACTACCAGTGCTTCCGCTTGTTGAGCTACTTGATGTGTAGCCTCCATGAGATGATGTTTTTCCTCCAGTTAAAGTCCTGGGTATTTGTATAGTGATTTTGGGGATTGGTGGAGTAGCACCTCCTGGTGGGGTCTGAGACCTGCCTGAGCTCCCTGGGGATTTTGATCCACCTGCACTTACTAATCCTCCGGAAGTGGCACTCCCACAAGGAGGAGTGTAAGGTCGACCCCCTGAGCTGTGTGAAGGTGACTTGCCATCTGGATCCTGCTTCTTGCGTTTTGATGATTTGTCTTTTGATTTGCCCTCACTTGAAGGAGTGCGACTGCGTTTTACCGGCTTCATTTCAGAAGAGCATACACTCCCCATTCCTGTTCCAGAATTTCCTGGTCCATGATCTTCCTTTGCCCTCATCTGCTGTTTAACCTTTGTATCATCACTTTTAAAATCATTACCAGCTACCACAATTCCCATCATGAGTGGACTTTGGCCCCCACTAGTATGAGAAAGGTGTGAGTCTGCCCTATCTGATGCTGGACCCAGTATTGGCTTTCCTCCAGCACCATTCCCACCAAAAATACCCATTTCAAAAGGGTCTTTCAATAAAGCGTCTTTCAATAAAGCCTCTGGAGTATTTTGGCCATGTGAGGCAGGATTCTGAGGTGTGCCTGTAGGAGTGTTTTGCTGACTTCCTCCACTAAAACTTTTAACCAGTTCAAGATCTGGGTCAGGGCTGGGGGAGCTGTCTTCAAAGTAGGTTTGTGAAAAGCTTCCCTGTCCAGGTAAAAGCTCTGGGTTGAAGTCTGTGTCTGGGAAGAAATTAGTTGAGGAAGAATCGCTATTGGGTGTTGCTGCAGTAGCAGCTTCTGCAATCAAGTCTGCTGCATCTGTAAAGGGATTTTCATTGCTGTTTGCATTAAACAGGTCTGCCTCAAACACTGTGCTACCTTGGCCTGAACTGGAAGAATCCCGGAGAGGAGTTCCCAAGGAACCTCCTTCTTCACCAGCCATGAGGTGCTGGCCATGACTACTATTGCTTCCTTTGTTGGCCTGATCAGGAATATCAGACAGAATGTCATTGATATCAGGCCCAATACTGTCAGAGCTGGAGAGGCGAACCATACGGGGTATGGATCCATGCGGCTGAGACTGGACTTGTGTCTGGGGTTGGACATGACAGTGTGGGTGGTATGGCATTCCAGGACCTGAAGGAGGTGTTCCACACTGACTCGGAGCTGGAGTGATACTGTGAGGAGTGTCAAGTCCATCACCTGGAAGACTAACATCAAAAATAGGGTTCTGGGAGGCATCAACGTCCATAGAGAAAAGCTCTCGGTGGAAATCATCTTCAGAGTGGTGTGTGTGATGATGCTGTTGAATCATGCCTCCTACTTGCTGCTGGAATTGTTGTTTCATGCTAATTCCGCCACCTGCACCCATTACTCCTTTATCAGAGCCTCTTGGACGCTTTTTCTTGCCCTTGGTGCTAGGGCAAGACTGCCCTTGGCTATCTGTCCGCGGGGACCCAGATGAGTTCTGTCTTTCTAGAGGGCTACTGCTGTACAATGCAGCAAAATCTTGTGAGGGATTATCCTTCAGTAGGTTCATCAGCATAGGGTGGTTTTTGGTGTTGCTTGCTGGTGAGGTGGTTGTTGGTGGGGTCTGGTGGGGCTGAGGTGGCTGGGGAGTAGGACTGGACCCAACACTGCCTGTTATTTGCAGAAGACTTGTTAGGATTGGATTCTGAGTGACTTTGTTAAAGTCATCTGAACCATGGCTCTGAGATTGTTGTTGTTGCATTGCTTGCTGCTGCCCTCCAACCGGTATCATGGTATCCATACATGAGCCTCCCTGACCAGTACGACTCATGTTGAAAAGTGACGTGATTGGGCCTTGGAAAGAACTGCTTCCCCCTACATTGTTGCTTCCTACAGTGCTAGTCCCACTACTTAAACCAGGAAGGCCCATTGGGTTGCTCCCATCTGGCCCTGTACCCATTCCCATGTAACCTGGGCTGCCAGTTGGGGGCAAGTTCTTCTTCACCATAATTTCCACAGTTTCAGCTATAAGGGACAATGCTGGAGTGTCTGCCTGAATGGTCTCTGCCTTGCGTCGAATGGCGCGCATAGTCACAGGAATGGACATGCATCTAGGGAGGGAAACAGACACAACAGATAAGTATTTCTGACTCACTAACATTTAAAGACACATTAAGACCACAATTTTCACTACTTACCAGTAAGTAGTCATTAAGCATATACTTTGTCCACATACAGTTCACATATTAATGGAGGAGTTTATGACTGTTCATGTATCACACCTTTGTGTGATGCAAACATACTTAAAGGGATGTTCACCCAAAAATAAAAATTTTCATTAATTACTCACCCTCATGTCATTCCAAATCCGTAAGACATTTGTTCATCTTCGGAACACAAATTAAGATCTTTTAGATGAAATCTGAGAGCTTTCTATACTTTCCACAGACAGCTACGCAACTACCACTTTGACTCTTCAAAAAGTTCATAAAGAGATTGTAAAACTAATCCACATTAATAGAGTGGTTTAGTTCAAAATTCTGAAGAGATTCGATCACTTTATTTGATAAAATGATAAAATATATGATAAATGATAAAAGATTTAACTATATTTATTCACATTTAACCACCTCATTGGTTCTTGAGGAAGCTTAAATGTGCTGCATTAACCACGAGAATGAACCACATTGGTTCTCGCACGTCAAGCGAATATGCTTGAGCTTCTGTTTACCACAACTGATGTGTAAATTGATTAATGTTTATGTGAATAAAAGCCTAAATTCAATCGGTCTATCATATAAAACGAGCGTGTCTCTTCGTACAATTTGGATTAAACTACTCAATTCATATGGATTAGTTTTACAATCTTTTTTTTTTGAAGCATCAAAGTGGCAGTTGTGTAGCGGTCTATGGAGTACAGAAAGCTCTCAGATTTCATCAAAAACATCTTCATTTGTGTTCTGAAGATGAACGAAAGTCTTGCAGGTTTGGAATGACATGAGGGTGAGTAATAAAATGACAGAATGTTTATTGTTGGGTGAAATATACCTATAAAATATTTTCCACAATAAAAGCCATATTGCTACTCTAGATAGAGACAGAGTCTGCTCAGTTGTGTGAAATGTGGGGCTTTTCTGTAAGACTAAGAATGGGCCCAAGGCTATAAATAAACAAAATATGTACTGATGCGTTACAATTCATATCACTTATGCCAAACAAACAGAAGATGAAGTAAAACAATGCTAATAAATGGTAAACTTTACTGAAAACACAGCATCCACCACAAATATCGGAACCCATGTTAAATTTAAGCAAAACAGACAAAAAAATTGCCTTTTCTGTTTGTCCTCTTAGTCTTAATTCAAAATATTCACTCAAATCTAACAAATCTATATTACATGAAGAACAAAACATGTAAGACAAAGTTATTGGCACCGTTACAAATTACAATAAGTAAAAATCTAAATTAAATATTTTCTGATTCATATTGCATATTTTTAAGTTCACCTTGCTGCGGAAATACAAGTTGTAAACCATGACCTCCTGTTTCACTGGCCTCTAGATTTAAGGTGAGACACAGGCCAAATTTCTATAGTCATCAATTACTATGAGAAAGACCAGAGAATACAGTACTGATGCAGGTTTTTTTGCACATTTTTGCACTAGAAAAATCAGGAAATAGCTATAAGAAAATAGTTTGGTGATTGAAATGCTCAATATCTAGGCAATAATGAAGAACTTTTAAAGGGGTCATTGGATGCCCATTTTCCACAAGTTTGTTCTGTTCAAAGCGACCCGTTTCGGTGCATGTCTCTTTAAATGATAATGAGCAACTGTGTAAATCCTCCACTCATTCGTGGTTGTTTTAATGAGTTTTCACAGGTGTCGTCTTGGTCGTCCTTCACTCCTGTCAGCCTACAGGATGTGAAGACCATAACAGGAAATATGAAACGCTGCCACCGTTGGTTTTAGCAAAATCTGTGTGGCAAAGCTGCATGGACCCACTGGACAGCGTAGAGATTGATTGTAACAAAGCGTCGATTTAAGCAGCAGTCATAACTTTTTTTAAGACAATATGCCGCTGAGTTTTGGACAAGGGATGAAGTTGAAATAATAAAATTATTTTGTACCAATGTCAATTTACTATCACAGCACATCTATTGTTTTGGTTATTGATTGCTGTAATTGATTTCTGTTATCGTCACTGAATTGTAAATCTCTCATGACTTGGTCAACTGATTAATGCGATGTGTTGATTAAATTAAAGGCAGCAACTGTCCAAAAAGATAGAAAAAATGAATGGTTGAGAATTGATTCTGATTTTTAGAGATTGTGTGTCTAGTAATTTAATGCCAACTGCAAAACTTGCATATCAAGTAGGCTAGCAAACACCGTTGCCATTCAACAGCGTGTGCGACAACGTGTGCAAAATGTTTTAAAGTTCCAACACATCTTTATACAAGGCTATACTGTGTGTGTTAAATATTTCAGCTCAGTATCAGATATTTCTTTGCTTAAAGTAAAAGTCATATGTGAAGACAAAATGTTGATCTTATTTTACATCAGTATTAAATGGCGCAATTTTTCATTTAATCAGAAACATAGGTTGGTTGGTAAGGTATACCTGTGTTTTGAGGCTGTATCGAGAGGGTGGGGGGACAATTGTTGTTAGAGGCTACAGCCTACTCAATCAGAGGCAAATCCTATTCATCGAGTGGGAGGGGGAAGTGGGGGAGAATTGTTATGAGCGGTTGAGCAGAATAGGCTACTAGTAGTAGTAACCTGAAGAGTTTTTTTTTTTTATTCAACAACAGTGACTTCTTTCACCATGGCTAAGAAGGCTGCACTAACCAAAGAGAAGGTGCAGGAAATCCATAGGGCAGTCACCAAATTTGTGGTGATGGGGCTTCATCCATTTTCCACGGTGGAATCGCCATCTTTCAGGTGAAAATGTGGGCTATATATTAAAATAGAATTTCCTTGATGCATGTGAATGCCACCTCTGTACCATGAAGACATTCTGTGTACAAGACTAATAGAAATCATATTTATTAATTTTTTATAAAGGGAGACCAGCATCCAGGGATGACATGTCCAACACGTACATACCTGTGTGGTATTCTGTTATAAAACAATGTCATCCAGGAGCTGGCGCAGGTCAGCAAAATTGCAATTACTTGCGATGGATGGACCAGCGTGGCACAGGACCACTATCTAACAGTGAATGTCCATTACATTGACAAAAGTAGCATCCTGCAGAAAGTGATGAGCACTGAAGCAGTTTATGAGTCCTAGACAGGGCCAGTGGAGGCACACTGCCACAAAAGTCATAGCTGCCACAGTATACAACGCATACAACATGGATGTTGCCCTAAGAAACTTGAATTTTTTAAAAGTTGGGTGCTTTGGCCACACACTCAACCTGGCAGCACTGAAGGTGTACGGCATCCAAGCTGCGACTAGGTGGTGTGCAAAGATTCGCGCAGTGGTGGTGTGGCTGAAGCGCTCCACCATGAGCAAAACTGTCCTGAGAGAGAAGCAGCGGCGACTCAGTAAATAGCATATAAATAATTATAAATACATCTTGAAAAGTAATGCTTCTTAATATAAGCAATTGTTTATTGTAAATCAAATGTCTGTGCTTTAGATTTGCCAGAGCACAATGTTATCCTGGACGTGAGGACTCGCTGGAATTCTCTATACCTCATGGTGAAGTGGTTTGTGGAGCAGTTCCCTGCAATCCAGGCAGCTTGCCTCGATCAAAGGCTAAGGAGGCCAATGGAGAGGGACAGGTGAGGTGATGGACAAGAGGGATAAATTTACCTTTTGTTCTTAACCTTTTTTATTTTCCACAGACTAGAAAGGCTTACAGAGAGCGATTTCGAAGGAGAAAGGCGGCAAACTACACGATTTTCACTATTAGACACTAAACCATGTTATCATTACAGGATCAAGACATTCAGGATGTCCTTCGGGAGGCCACATTGATGGACCCTCACTTTAAAGGCAGGCTGGAATTTGGTGTTGCAGAAGCTTGGGATAGGCTTGAGAAAGCAGTGATTGACAATGCCAGTATTGTATCAGGTATTTTACTGCATATTTGTCAGAGACAGTGTACTGATTGCTCAACTTTTTTCATATGCACTGTGTCCATGCCCATTTTACAGTTTCTGTAATTAAGTATTATTTAATGCTGTTTTATGGGCACTCTGTTTGTGTCTACAGCTTCCAATAGAGGAGGACCCTCATCAGACTGAGGCAGGTGAGGAGGACCAAGCCTATAAGTTCAAGTCTGAAGCCCATATAGAATCTCGTCAATCCATTGACTGATGGCGTGGGCGCCGCCTTGATGCTCTTACGTCGTCATATTATATTGTATATCTCGTATCTCTCACGGAGGAGCATCTGCTCCTCAGATTTCTCTGCCGAAAAAAGAAGTTTGTCGGCAGCGCGAGGAGCTTGGCAGCGAACGCAGCGTCTCGTTCCCTATTCAGAGAACATAGGTTACACCAGTAACCAGAGACGTTTTCTTTCATAGGTTCACTCAACGTGTAGCTAAGACGCAGTGTGAACAAAATACCAAACTCGCCAAGCTAAGCGCTGCCGTAACTAGTACAACGACCAGATAACTTACATGACTGGTTCAAGCAGACAAAACATGGAAACCTGAAACCATGTCGAGATTAGATTACCCTGGTAGTAATCTCTATTAATATCCAGTATTATTACATAGTTTGATAAAATATTGTTTTATTTGATGTAAATGTGAATTTTTATATTGTTTTATTTATTATTACGATATGTTACTTGTATTTATATTGTTTAAAGATTTAAGTTAATATTGTGTCCAGTTTGGCCCTGTAAATAAAAGGGTATTATTTTTTGACAAAGTGTGTGCGGTTTCGTTTTCTTAAGTACCGGTTCAAGAACGGTTTAAGTACCGGAACCATTTAAAAAATACAGAGTAGGTACTGGTATCGGATAAAACCCAACCGATACCCAGTCTTACCTCTGTGCTTGCCAACAAGGGTTTCTCCACCAAGTACTAAATTATGTTTTGCCTGGGGATCACATACTGGACTTGTCAATTATAAATATCAATTACTGAAATGCAAATCAATTTATAACCTATATATGTTTTTTCTGTATTTTTTGGTTGATATTCTGTCTCTATCTGTTAAAATAAACCTGTGGCGAGCAGGATGAGGCTGAGGGACGTGAGAGAGTGGCATGAGGCCGGTGGCATGATTAGTGATGAGCGACACCTACGCGACGACAGAGGAGATCGAAAGAGGACAGGCCCGTGTTTATGTTGTGTTTGGTTTTTGTTTTGTGTGGCCAGCAGTCGTCCGCGAGGGGCTGCTGGCAGACTTTTGTTTTTTTGCATTTGTTTTATTTTATTATTAAAAATGTTAAATGTTTGCCGGTTCCCGCCTCCTTCCCTGAACTACAAACTTTGTTACAAAACCTACCATTAAAATTATTGCCCCTTTATTTATTTATTTCCAATAATTCATTTGAAAATCACAAGTCTAGTATCTGTAAAACTGCATTTTTCCCTCTTAAAAATATATCTAAATTACGTCATATGCTCTCAATGACAAATGCGGAACAGTTAGTTTATGCGTTCATGACATCAAGGCTAGATTATTGTAATGCTATTATGGGTGGTTGCCCTGCATGCATAATAAACAAACTACAGCTGGTCCAAAACGCAGCAGCTAGAGTTCTTACCAGAATCAGGAAGTATGACCAAATTAGCCCGGTTCTGTCAACACTGCATTGGCTCCCTATTAAACATCGTATAGATTTTAAAATATTGCTGATTACTTAAAAAGCACTAAATGGTTTAGCTCCCCAGTACTTGAGCGAGTTCTTAACGCATTATAGTCTGTCACGTCTATTGCGATTTTACAATTCCAGTCAGTTGATAATACCTAGAATATCAAAATCGACTGCTGGCGGTAGATCTTTTAACACACTATTTAACACCAAAACTTTGGAACAGTCTTCCTAACATTGCCCGGGAAGCAGACACACTGTGTCAGTTCAAATCTAGACTAAAAACACATGTCTTTGACCTAGCATACACATAACATATTATAGACTTTTATAATTCAATGTTAGGCTGCATAGATTAGGTCAGCCGGAACCGGGAACACTTCCCATAAATCCTGATGTACTTGTTACATCACAAGAAGGATGTTGTCTACGCTAATATTAGTCTCTGTTTATCCTGAGGTTTACCGCAGTCTGCCGGATCCAGGCCGTATCCGGATCTGATGAAGGATCTGCGGCTGGACACGACAACAATGCAGTCCTGAAGTGTCGACTAGTCTCTCCTCTATGAAGGCCTCCTACAGATAAAATATTGTCGGGATAATTTCGGTTTATGTGGTTTGCGTTCTCGAGCCACCAGGCACCGTTTTGTGCAAATGAGCGGCCAGATCGCATTAAGGGTTTTCTGTTAGAACGGTGTCGTTAGCGGCCCCTAAATTAATAACTAATTATCGTTCGACGGAAGTGGATATCTCAAAACTAACTTTAGCTGGACAATAACTTTATTCTAGAGCCGCTGTAAAGCCAAAACAATCTGTTACTTTAATTTCCTATTATCACTGTAAAGCTTCTTTGAAACAATCTATATTGTTAAAAGAGCTATATAAATTAAGGTGACTTGACTTTGTAAGTGGGCAGAATTACAAAATCAGCAGGGGATCAAATAATTATTTTCTCTACTGTAGGTGGCGGAAAGTCACTCTCTTAATGAGTGTATCAGTTCACTCAAAGACTGTTTGGTGTCAGCTGTGCAACGGTTCAGTGGCTTTGTTTTGCAATAGCATTAATTATTAAACCTCCTCCCTTGTCCAAAACTCAGCATACTCTCTTAAGTACAGGGGTGATAGTAGAAAAAAATCCTGAGCCTGAACTTTTTTCCCTGGGACAGATGCGTAATGGCGAGTTTATCCTCCGCTAATTTCTGGCACAAAGTGATGATCGATTGTTCTTCTAGTCTTCTTATATTGTTGTCATATATTTTTTCATTATTTTTTGAGAATGCAAGACACACACAAACACATGCCTATCTTCATAATTCTTGACTTCTAAAGTTTTTTGAATTCGACCCAAATCCTAAATGTCACTTGCACTGCACTGCAGTGTATTTTTTTCATGATTAATATTGCATTGCAAAATAATGTGTGCTGGTCAACTAGTCTAAAATTAAGAAACCCCTAGAAAACAGTAAAAAAAAAACATTTGTACATTTAAGATAGTTCTACTTAATTTGTTATTCCAATATCCAAATATGATAGCCTACTTGATAAAAAAAGGGCTTTTATTTGAGCCACGTCTTTGCATTTGAACATTGCACGTTTTAAACAGGACACGCATTAGCTGAATAAACGTTAGCCAATACAAACATACTTATAGAAAATAGTTGACAATGAATAGACAGGAGTCCTGTCACATGACCAATAATAGCAAAACGAATCACTTATTCTAAAAAGAATATCAAGTATATGTTAGAAGAATCTGACATAGGGCTGTGTTAATAGTAAAACGTCCGTCATTTAACGCATTTTAAAAACACGGGATGGATAATAAAAAATGCTTTCTGGCATTTTGACAAGAAAAAAACCACAACCAAGAACAAAACAGTTCGTCAATTTTCATTTTACAATTATCATCTCTCTCTCTCTCTGTGTTTGTGAGAGAGAGAGAGAGAGAGAGAGAGAGAGAGAGAGAGAGAGAGAGAGAGAGAGAGAGAGAGAGAGAACGCAGCACTGATACAACGGTTTCTTATCCACAAGTAACGCGCTAGTTTTCATACAAAATTTTTATGTAACATAATTAGGTACTTTAGTTATTATAACACAATAACGTAACACATGCAGGCTACGTTTCTCAACACTGAGAATTAATAAATAAACGCCTGTTTGCAGACTCGCGCTTATCAGTAAATTAATCCACAAATCACAGCACTTTCATAATCAGTAAGCCATAGCAATTTTAATTTTATTTAGATTTATTGTTCATCAATACTTAAGCTTTTTATAATTTGCATGGCTGTATGATGTCTTCATCTTATCTGAGTGACATGAATGACGGAGTATTTTAAGACAACCCATGCGATTGCGATCAGTTCGTGTGATAATAGAATCCAGATTAAGTTAACTCAATACAATATTTAAACTTTCCACATCCACCTCAGCCCGTTTACCTTCAGGAGTCAGAAGTACTGTGACTACTGTAGCCTACTGTCCTCGCTCATGAACTCAGACAGAGGAGGCCGCGGGAGTGGAAGAGGATCGAGCGGGATTCTTTATTGCTGTCGATTTTCAGTCTCTGTTTAATGATAGGCCTTACGCATCTGTCAATCATACCCGCTTGCTATTTGGGGAATTAACCAAGCGCTATGATTGGTCGAACTCTGCTTCATTTGCTGTTGGTTTTTTTTTTCTTTTTTCCGCAGACACGTCTGTACGCCGGAAATCCGGCGTGGCGCCGGAGCGCTATCAGGCCTGTAAGTATAAATACGAAGCATTCATAGCTTTTACTTAAATCGATACTGGTCTGCGCTTCGCTACAATGTAAAAGCACCCGCTCAGTGCTGTCTAGTGGGTCACACAGCTTTGCCACAGATTTTGATAGCTAGACAGCAAAATAAAACCAGCCGAGTGCCATAGTAGGCTGATGGGTAATGTACCCACAGATTAGGCTTGCTAAGATAGTCGATGCTGACAGTGTTCAGAAGAAGAAGCACCCCCCCCCCCCCCAACGTCGATTTGAATTTTTATTTTTTTATCATTTAGTTCAGTTAAAGAACAGACACTACAATTAAAATTTTTTATTCTATGCAATTATGAATATTTTTTATGCTTTATTGTGGCGTTTACACATGTAAGTAGTTCTCTCTTTTTTTGGACCTTTGATAAAAAGGCTACCATAGTTCCAAAAGCCATAACTTTTGATTACTTTGAAATATCAACATGGCCCAGGATGCAGTCGACATGACCTCGAGTCAGGTTACTAGTTTAACAGCGTACGCTTCTGTTGTTGTACGTCACACGCATCACACACATGACCAGCGTTGGCCAATAGTGAGCCTACATGTGACGTAGCTCTACGCAATTACACTAGTTTAACTGACTAGAGGGCCCAAAGAGAAGGAAATAAATAGTTGAAAAAGTCATTATTTATGTTTGTTTTTGCGCACAAAAAGTATTCTCGTCGCTTGACAAACTTAAGATTGAGCCACTGTAGTCAATTGGACTATTTTAACAATGTCTTTAATAACTTTTCGAGGCTGGCAAGTTTCAATCCCTGAAGAAGCCTATGGACTAGTATGGAGGAGTGATCCAGCTCTCAGATTTCATCAAAAATATCTTAATTCGTGTTCCGAAGATGAACGAAGGTCTTACGGGGTTGGAACAACATGAGGGTGAGTAAATACTAACAGATTTTTCATTTTTGGGTGAACTATCCCTTTAAGAATACTCTTTTATATATATATATATATATATATATATATATATATATATATATATATATATATATATACTGTATATATACATATATATATATATACATATATATATATATACTATATATATATAGTATATATATATATATACACACACACACACACACATATATACACACATATTATATATATATAAATACATACACATATATATATATATAATATATATACATATATATATATATATATACACACACACACACACACACACACACACACACACACACACACACACACACACACACACACACACACACACACACACACACACACACACACACACAACAAGAATATAGTCCACAGTTCCATTGGTGTAAACAAGAGTTCTGTTGTGTTCAGTTCAAAAATATTTGTCGGCATGTTTGTGATGTGTCAGTGTACTGAATCAGTAAAAGTGTGAGAGACAGAAGTTCCAGAACCTGATCACCACTGGAGCACAAACTTTACTGAGTGCCATTTAGGGACTGATTCAAAAATAAAGCAAATCTTATTAATGGGTCTGTTTAAAATGTCATTTAATTTAACTTGAGCTTGTTGTACAAAGCCTTTTTTTTGTCACAGGTGGTTGAAAGAATTCCTCTCATCATCCATGAATTTCGGGAAGCATTTTCATCAATAATATGAACAAGATCGCCACCTTTAAATTGTAGCTTCTTTCTGTTCCATTTTTGCCACTCTTGTAGAAGTGGCAAATATTCTCGAATCCAACATCTCCAGAAGATCTCCATCTTCTTCATGAATATTGATCATCACTTTTGAACAGTCCAGGGGGAAAATGTGGCTTGCACTTCATAAGCAACAAATGATTGGGTGTGAGAGCCTGCAAATCCTGACATGGACATGATCATTTGGGTCATCAGATACAGGTTGCAGAGGGCAGTCATTCAGAATGGCTGCTACTTCACATAAAGCAGCATGTAGAACTTTGTCATCCATGGGCTGCTCCTTCGTAAAAAAAAAAAAAAAGAGTGAAGAACATTCTTAACAGACCTACCAGGCGTTCCCATATTCCACCATAATGCGCTCCAAATGAAGGATTGAACACCCATTCGATGTTATTTCAGAAAGTTTTCCGGATTTTTTTTCATGTTTCAGATCTTTCAGAGCTGCCTTAAGTTCACGGTTGGCTCCAACGAAATAGGTTCCATTATCTGATCACATAACTGACACCTAACCTCTTCTGCAGATAAAACATCATATAGCATTAATACTGGTCAATACAATATAGCTGTCCATTTCCAGATGGACAGCTCTACTAACAAGGCAGGTGAACAATATGCCATATCGGTTTACCTTGCTGCTTCCTCTTTTTACCATAATTGGTCCAAAATAATTTACCCCCACATTTGTAAATGGAGGGAGATCTGCCTTTAAGTGATCTTTAGGAAGATCAGACATTTTCTATTCTCCTTTCAGTGCATGCAAGCACTGGAAAGTAATTCCTTATCACCCTTTTCACAGCAGCATTGAGCATGAGGAATCGAAAACTTCTGTTTCAATTTTGAGAGTGTATGGTTCCTTCCTCTGTGTTCAACATGTGTAGCATCACGAAAATGGCGTAATTGGCAGGTAATGGCCTCCAAAAATCCATCTGGAATCAGTCATCTATTTATTTGAAAGGCATGCAACTGAGGAAGTTCTTCCAAACATCTCTGCCACTGAACTTTGAAGGTTTCTGGAATTGTAACATTTGCATCCACATTTGCTCTGACACAGGTTTCTGAGGAGTAGCTTAGCTGTGAGGATTACTAGAGATGGATCGTATATGGAGCTAATGACTGAGGGGATACCACGTCTTCTAGCAGATTGTGCCTTTAAACAAGTTTAAAATGGCAAATGTGTCCTGTTCCACATTCCACTGAACAACAAGTGCTCTTTCCACAGGTAAGTGCTCCTTGTCCATGTCTAGTTGTTTTATCTCCATAACCTTATGCTCTTCAGGAATGAGTCTGAGGAAAGGTCTACTATAAATGATCCACTTGGTAAGTTTAAACCCACCTTTGGAACAAAGATCTTTCAAGTCCGTGTACAAGGCAATGGCTTGCTCTGTATTTGCCACGGACTTGGGACATCCACGTGAAAATTTCTATACACTCTCAATTTCTGTGTAACATTTCTCCTTATTGTCCTTAGCTGTCTGTTTCAGAGCAAAACTAGCACAGCTTGGGGGAGGCAGCACCGAACAGATGCACGATCTTTCTAAATTCTGCAAGAGGTTCAATAATGTCACCACTAGGCACAAAATCCTAATTGTACGGTTTCTCAAATAACTCTTCTAGACTGGTGATATACACTCTATTAGCACACACACAAGAGGGTTCTTATTCTTAGCTTTGTTTCCATTGTTGCCATTCAGAGGCCCATTTACCCTCCAAGGATTGTCTTTACAGCATAAGGGCCATTCACAATGCTGTTAACAATCTTCCAAGGTTCCAAATACTTCAGGGGTATTTACAACAATGAGTAGTTACATTTTTGCATTAATGCAAGTTAGTTTGACCTCCTTTAAATATGACCATTCTTGAGTCCTCTTGAGAAACAATATTTTCCCCAGTGACTGGAATGGATTTCTGTGCATACACATCTGGAAGCTCCAGAAATGTATTCTCATCGATTGGGGCCATTTCAATACCAGAAATTTGTAACTAAGTGACAAGTTTTTCTTAACCCATTGTTCTAAACAAAATATTTTCCCTTTTCCCATTAGCCATCAATTGATCCATTAAATCCTCTGTGCAGAAAGTCGCAGAGCTAGCAGGGTTAAGTAACACATAGGTCAAAACAGTCTTGTTTGCGTTTGACATCTTTACTTGAACAAGTACAATGGACAGTGGACAAAATGTTACCAGCCCTAGAAGGCCTGAGATTACCCAAAGATACCAAAGCACTGCTAAGTGTAGCTTCATTGTGATTTTCCTTTTATGTGTCTTTTTTGTCAGGTATTCATTTCTATGCATGGTGCAGAACAGTTGAATGTTTTTGCTGGCAGATTTCACAAGTCATAAGTCTGACATTTCACACTCATATGTCCCTTAGGCAAAGCATCCAAAACAAAGTCCTTTGGCCTTGAAAAATCTCCCCCTTTTTTTTTAGGTGTTGCTTTCATTTTCTCACATACTTGTATTACATGACTGACCAAATTAAGGCCTTTTCCATCAATGCATTACTGATCTTAATTGCATCCCCCCTAAATTGTTGTAGTAACCTCCTAGCCTCCTTGTAACCCTGATCTGGGTTCATATGAATGCAACCAGTGTACTGCTCCAAAAAATATAGATGATCTTGACTATTATCAGTCTTTCCTTTGATGGAATGTTCAAAAGCTTGTATACAAAATTCAAACTGAAGAGGATCGCCATATTTCTCTATAAGGTAGCAATGAGAGTTGATGCGTCTTGACAAGTAGTTAAGTGATATCATTTTGTCTGCGTATCACATCTTCAAAACATAAATTATTATCATCATTGGTAGCAACATGCTTTTGGCTATCCGACACAAGACTATGGGGTGTTACTTGTCCAGACTTTTGTTCTGCAGGCTGTACAAGCACAGCATAACTGCTAGGAGTGAAAGGTTCAAATGGCTGAAGAGTTCTTTACTGTCTTCGTAATTCATGCTCATTTCATCCATTGAAATTTCGAATTTCCTTTGAGACTAAACTGTGACTTGATTTGCTTTGGGTTTCCTCATATTCATTCAATACTTTGAGTTTTGCAGCCATTTGAGCTTTCAGTACCAGTTTTTCCTTTTTTGTTTTATGATAAGCTTGTTGAATTTCCAAATCATACTTTTCTTCTAATGTAGCAGCTTTAGCCATAAGAGCTGCACGCTCAACCTCTGTGGATACGTACAGAAGATGCATGTGTATATTTACTTGATGCATTTGAAATGCAGTCATGAGGATCCAAACTGGATGTCTCAGTTCCTAAGAATCAGAAGTTGCTGAATGTTTGAACCATTTCTTCATTTCCTTCAAAAAAAATTCAGAATAATATACATTTTGGCTTATCCCAATCTTTATGATCCCCTTCCCTTTCAGATACAAGTAATGACCTTTTTACAGACATCTGCATTTCCATAAAAACAGTCAAGTGCTTTTCAAACGCTTCCACATGACTTTGAACAACTTCCACATCTTCACCAGCGTTGATCAATGTCATGACCTCATTCTTTTTCTGTGTAAGCACACCATGTTTTGCTCTTTGTGACCCAATCAGTTTATACAATGACTCTTCATAAACCCCTTCAGGTAATTATTCATCTTTTAGAACCTCCATACTCAAATCCATCAAGAAGCACAACGGTGGTGCTTTTAAAATTCCGAGCCACACTCTTTCTTCATATTTCTTGACACAGCAAGCTTCAACAGCACAGTAAGTAAGCTTAGGCCCCAAGTTTCAAATGAACTCCATTCTACTCATGGACATGCTGGTTGTTTGCTCCTATTTTGCTCCATCCAAATCCCAGCTCAGAGCAGTTTTCGACTTGAATTTGTAGAGGCTTTTTGTCCACAAATGAATACAAAATTAAAGCCACCCATCTTGTGTAAAGGCTGCGGCATTCTTTGACACATATTCCAAGAAATGACCTCCATTCCCAATATAAATGCTTAAGTATTTATTTCCAAAAGAAAGCAACAAAAAACGTAATGTTGTGCAATTATACAATGTGTGGCCGAAAGCTGTGTGCTCTCTCAACCTTCACACCTGATTCCAATCTGACCACTTGCTTATACAGAGTCACCGTACAAAATAAAAGTCATCTTTAAATTCATCAAAAACATTAAATCACAGTTTAAGTCAACAATTAAGTTACATTAAATACAATTACATTAACCCTTGTGCCTCATTTAAAAAAAAAAAGTTACACATAGAGGACAAAAATGTCCATGTCAAAAAACTATCATAAAAATTTGAAGCTTGGGAGGACAGACTTAAGTTTAGTATCATTTTAAAAAAGACCCTTGGCAGATTATTGCTGAAGTAAAAAAAACCCCAACTGAATAAGTAAATCCAAAAAAAGGTATGGAAGCTTGTTTCCGCCACAGAATGAAAAATAAAAAAGGTAATTGCGACTTTTTATCTCACAATTCTGACTTTATTTCTCAGAATTGCGAGATATAAAGTCAGAATTGCGTGATATAAAGTCGCAATTGCGTGTTATAAAGTCAGAATTGTGATATATAAAGTCAGAATTGTGAGATATAAAGTCAGAATTGCGTGATATAAAGTCGCAATTGCGTGTTATAAAGTCAGAATTGTGAGATATAAAGTCAGAATTGCGTGATATAAAGTCGCAATTGCGTGTTATAAAGTCAGAATTGCGAGTTATAAAGTCAGAATTGCGTGATATGAAGTCGCAATTGCGAATTATAAAGTCAGAATTGTGAGTTATAAAGTCGCAATTGCGTGTTATAAAGTCAGAATTGTGAGATATAAACTATTCTGAGAGGAAAAAAGTCAGTCTTTTTCCCCCCATAGAATTGGACTTTGTAACTCGCAATTGCGAGTTTATATCTTACAATTCTGAGAAAATATGTCAGAATTGCGAGATATAAACTCGCAATTATGTGTTATAAAGTCAGAATTGCGAGAAAAAAAGTCAGAATTCTTAGTTTTCTCTCTCGCAATTCTGACTTTATAACACGCAATTGCGACTTTATATCTCACAATTCTGACTTTATAACACGCAATTGCGACTTTATAACACGCAATTGCGACTTTATATCACGCAATTCTGACTTTATAACACACAATTGCGACTTTATATCTCACAATTCTGACTTTATAACACGCAATTGCGACTTTATATCACGCAATTCTGACTTTATATCTCGCAATTGCAAGAAATAAAGTCAGAATTGCGAGATGTAAACTCGCAATTGTGAGAAAAAAAGTCAGAATTGTGAGATAAAAAGTCGCAATTATTATTATTATTTATTCATTCTGTGGCGGAAACAAGCTTCCATAAAAAGGTATATAGGTTTAAGTTTATGAAAATTATTTATGAACATTATTTTATATAAAATATATAGTTTATAAAACAAGTTGAACTCTAAAACGGCTAGAAAATCAAATCCATAAATATAAATAAGCTGTTCCCCAAATCTGAGGTTGATATCTCAAAAAATTAGATTACTGTAAGATTTTGTTTGGGCGCAGTAACAGACTTTCCCCATTGGGTGCCAGCAAAACTCCACTGGTACACACCGTGATTGGATTTTAGATTTGCAGTTGAGTTTTTCCTCTCTCAATATTACATGCACACACTTTTTTTTTTTATAACACACACACCAACCACACTCTGACATCCATACCAACACACCCACACAAATATCGTGGCATAATGTATCCAATTGGGTCTATAACATGCCCGAAGCAGAAAATAGGAATAAAGCAAGTATTTGCTTTATAGGCCTAACCTGAAAAAATGGCACCATGTGGTAAAAAATTGTAAAAATGTAAATTTTGAAGCCTTGCCAACAGAATGAAAGCCTCTTATCAAAGATTGCATCATTTTATAGTTAGATCCAGAGCCGGCTCTAGGCATAAGCGAACTAAGCGGCTGCTTACCAATTGAGTTTTTATTATTATTTTTTTTACATATTTAATAACTTAAATGACAAATGAATGAATGAATATGAATGAATGAATAATAAAAAAAACAAGAAAATTCTAAATTTCATGATCAATATACCTGCCTACAACTGCTGCTGTGTCTGTCAGCATTTGAAACATGCGCATAAACACCTCGCCTGCATATAGACAATTCTTGCGCAACTGCGCATTGTTACGGTAGTGTTAAGCCATGTCACAAAAAAGCACGTATCCCTCTGGTGCCGAAAAGAGAAAAAAGAAAGGGACAGAGGAGGAGAAAAAAAGAGCATGATAAAGGTATGTTTGCGTGATTATTTAAAGTATGTTTTGTGCAGCACAAATTGTGCTCACTTGAGGTAGCAGCTGGTCATGATCTTATATAAGCCATCACCAGAGCTAAATCCCAGACATCAACAGTGAAGTGTCTCCCATTAATATACATTTATCTAGGTGTATTTCACGTATCAATAGATATCGGTTTAAGTTGGAGAAAACAGCCAGGGGGAACTTAACCTTCTAGGTGTAAGGGATGCCAGCTAGCATTGCTGTAGGCCTATGTGTTGAAGTGAACGTTGCAGCGTCCAGCTTCATAGGCAAAAATGGCGCATGTGCTCAAAGATCTTTGGTGAGAGATGGTATTGGTCTTTATGAGAAAATATACCATGTTGGGTAGGGAGACTTCTGTGATGAAAATAGACTTCAATTTTATTAATATGGTGGCGAGTGATGTAGCGGTGCTAGCCTCATATTTAGGCTGCAGTAGATCACCATGTTAAGTGTTCACCATATTGCAATTATGCCTCATTTGCAAATAGAATATGAATTGTGAGGTGTGGAATTGCTTGTTGATGAGTGTAAGTAATGATGATCGAAGACTAAGTGGACTTGAAGTTATTAGTATTAATAACAAAGTTGGCTAAGCAATACCGTACAATGATGTCATCAGTGACTTTGCCTTTAGAAAAACTAGGAAGGAAAGATTTTGAGGACAGTTACACTGTATTGAGACATTATCTACATAATTGTCATTGTTGAACCCTTGCTGTTATTATGTTTCTGATTTCTCAGTTTTGTCAATATTTTAGCAAATCATTTATTTGATATGTTTTGAGACAGTTTGTTTTTAGAAGCTTCAAAGAGTTAGTAAAAGAGTAAAGTAAAAGTTAAATGTTTTAAAAACAAAAGTGGAATACTGACACACTTTCATTATTAAAGTATCAATTTTTTTGTAACATTCTATTTTTGATTATATTAATGTTTGTCTATTTTAGTTTTATTTTGTTGTTGAAGACTGCACATTTAATGCACATTTGCAAATAATTTATTTAATGTTTTGTGAGTTTTTTCCCCAGAACTTTCAAAGAGTTAGTAAAAGAGTAAAGTAAAAGTTAAAACTTTTTTTATTCAAGTATCCATTTTTATTAAGTATTTATTTTGTATTAATACATAAAATCACTTTTTTGATTTATAATGTAACATTATAGCATGACATTTGTGTCAATAATTGTGGCTCCGCGTGTTGGGAGGGGGCCCCACAAATCAAATTCTGCTTAGGGCCCCCAAAAGGCTCGGGCAAGCTCTGGTTAAATGGCCCTGGGATAAAGAAATTGCAGTTTTAATGTGTTTCAATGGGACCATTTTTTCCAAAAGGTGCTGAGAGGGAGTATTTTGTGTACATAGTGCAAAAAATTTTTTTTAAGGAAATAGCGGTGAAATAGTAAAATTACCATAAAAATACACACCTGTGCCAAATTTTATGCAGTTAGCATTAACACAGGCAAAGTGATCAAAAAACAAAACTGAAAAGGCCAAAAATGTCCCTAAGGAGGCACAAGGGTTAAATTTACATTAAAGCAGTCACGTGGGTACGTGTGAAACAAAGCTTCGGATGTCATTGGTCACGTGGTTTTGATAGAACGAATCAAGCATCGTTATAAAGCTTCACTGAAAATCGTTTATTTTTTTGACAAGCCTCAGGACTTTGGTGTCACGGCTAACATCACTAATCACTAATACTCTATCTAAAAAGAGTTAGTCAACATGTAGTTGGAAAGTTACTCATAGTTAGTAGAATGCCAAAAGTGGAACATCGAAATAATGTGTAATCAAATATGTATATCATCATTTGTAATTGCATTTCTGGATGCTGAGGGAGGGGTTATGCAGGGGAAGGACGAGAAAGCAGTTAATAAGCAAATTGTGTTCTATGGAGATTTTCTTATCTTTCATATTTTTTTTTTAATAAAGATATGGCAAAAACAAAGTAAAAAAAAGCAAGAGCAGAACAACCGCACTCAACACCAAGTTGGGAGAGGTGATATGCCACGTCTTTGTGTGTTTTAACGCATTTCCTCTCTTTATATGGTTTCACAGAGGATATGATTCCAAGTTCTTATTTGAAAGTATGGGCAAACATGGGAGCTGAATTATTTCTAGGTTTTTAACTTGGGCAGTGCAAACTTGTAAATCAACATTTTCTTCAATATCACATTTTAAAATTAGGTTCTTATTTCAATTTCTCAATTTTAGCATTCATCATTTATTTATCTATTTTTTTAAAGCTTGCAAGGACAACTGTTTTCTTGCCACTATGCATACTTAAA
This sequence comes from Siphateles boraxobius, assembly GCF_051911475.1. NCBI lineage: Eukaryota > Metazoa > Chordata > Actinopteri > Cypriniformes > Leuciscidae > Siphateles > Siphateles boraxobius. The sequence continues at coordinate 1,518,986 of NW_027508745.1, read as the reverse complement.
CTGATATATTATAGTCATGTATGAGGAGCACAAACGCAAAAAGTCTTCGGGTAAGCATATGTTCAATGCCATCTGTTACACCTACCTCTGGACTACTTTGGTAATGAAGTCATCAGTGCAGATCAAAGCATCAGATAAACCCTTATAGAGCTTACAGGCTACCTGCATCGAATCTATCACCTCCATCACCACTGAGAGCAAAAACAGACTGAGTCAGACTTCAGAAGAGGCAACACTGATAACTTAAAAAATGTAAATTGTGAGAGGTAACCATTTTTCCTTACCACATACAAGTGATTCATTTACAGGGTGTTGAAAGGACACACTAAAGCTTGAGTCTGTTAGTGGACACACTTCAAACTGCAGCAGTCCAGGAGTATCTGTTAAAAACATGGAATTATTTGGGTTGCAATTTATTTTACAGTACATCCACTTACATGTATTTACAATATACTTGACTAAGAAAGTACTGGGTAAAATAAGGTTATGTTTAGGGGTGGGTTCAGGGTTAGTAACTAGTTATTACCCAGCTATTGTAATTACTATAATAAGTACATAGTATGTACATGGGGGACAGGACTGTAAAATAAAGTGCTACCATTATTTACAAAACTCTGCATTTATGAGCAGAATATATAATTAACTTAGTATTATAATAGTTGATTTCAGATCTCATTTTAGCAGTGTTTAGAACAAACTCTCACCAAAGCAAATTAAAATGACAAATTTGGACTTGGACAGGCATTTCCCATATACAATACTTGCATGATGTTCATAATGCAAATGAAGAGATAATAAAACATTTATTAATTTTATTACTTCACCTTCACATATAGATTGAAAAACAGCAATACATGTGATCTGACCTGTTAAAACTACATTAATACCTTTAAAAAGACATTCAATATATATAGTGTTCTATATAAAGTGAATAGTCAACTTGTAATGTGATCTTAACATGGCAGCCACCGTGTACTCATGTAGAATAAAACTGCTATGACTTCATTTTCAAACTGTCTTCATCTCATGCGAGCGGACTTTATTTAAAATTAATTATATATTACTTTGTCCACCTCAAAAAATATTTTTACTAATCTACCAACTGCTACAGCCATAATTATTACGAAAAAAAACACACCCACCTTCCTTAATGTAGGTCTTTTTGACGCAGCTGCCAATAAGCGTGTTGTAAGCGGCCTGGTGTCTTATAATGTCGAGGAGAGCAGGCACCTGAGCAGGATGTCTGAAGGGAATCTTGGAAACCAAAGCTCCTTGAAGACACCTCCCATCCTGTACTGGGGCATCACCATTTAGGAAATAACAATGCTGCTGGCCTGGTAAAGACTAGTTGGATAGAAAGACAAACCGTTTAGAGAATCAGATGAAAATCATAATAATGATATACTTTATACTATACAGGGATATACTTTTTCCCGTTATGTCCTGTCATAACAGGGACCGATTGTGTTCACAAACTGTGAATTGTGCTGAATTGTTATTCATATATTAAATGAATCATGTTCTCTCAAATTGTGTTCAAAATACAAACAAACATGTTAAATGTGCAGATTTTTATTCCTATATTAGATGAATCATGTTCTGTTCAGAATATATGGTAGTTGACAGATATCTGGACTAACTTATTTCCCAATCAATTTGGGCATAAAAGAACATTTGTCTGACCAAACTTCTCAAAAATGCTCTTAAGAATGGACTAAGGTTTTTGACTTAAGGCCGCGTGTCCACCAAAGCGTTTTTAACTGTGGGCGCTTAGCGCAGGGTTTTTTTCAGTTGATACGTTTTGCTTGCTATGATGCGGAATATCCATGGTAGTGTTACTAGTATCTCATTTCACAGATAATTTGTTTCTGTGTTTTTTGTATATAAAATGTTGATACAATGTAAAAAATTTGCTCTGGCTCTGGCTTAAATAATTTAGTTCCGTTTTTATGCTGCTTGTTGTCATCTGTTGACTTTGTACAAGCAGAATGTGACGGTTGGTCGGTGTGGTATTTGTCCCGATCCTCCTCCACTGTGATTGGACAGCTGGGTAAAAAGTGACAGTGATGAATGCTGCATTTTACCCAAAGTTGAATATTCTTAAACTCTCGGCAAACGGTAAAAAACACAGAACACTCAGAGCTTCAGCATAAAACAGATTCTTAGCACCTCATCTCCTGCCGTTTTTAAAGGGTTGTTGACCCAAAAATGAAAATTATGTCATTAATGACTCACCCTCATGTCGTTCCAAGCCCGTAAGACCTCCATTCATCTTCGGAACACAGTTTAAGATAATTTAGATTCAGTCCGAGAGCTTTTTGTCCCTCCATTGAAAATCTATGTATGGTATACTGTCCTTGTCCAGAAAGGCAATAAAGACATCATCAAAGTAGTCCACGTGACCTCAGGGGGTTAGTTAGAATTTTTTGAAGCATCGAAAATACATTTTGTTCCAAAAATAACAAAACGATGACTTTATTCAGCTTTGTATTCTCTTCCGGTTCTGTTGTCAATCCGCGTTCACGAGGCCAGTGACGCTGCTGACGTAAGACGCTGCTGACGTGTTATCTGGTGCGTCCGTGTATTCGGGTTCAAATAAATATGTTTGGTTAAAAAAAAAAAGCAAGTCTTCCCCTGTGTCGAAATCTTTAGACATGTTTACAAAGATTGTTTTGTTTACAGCGTGCGTCTCCCTCAGACTGTAAACGAAACTCGGGCGCACCAGATAACACGTCAGCTCGTCTTACGTCAGCGGACTCATGAAAGCGGATTGACAACAGAACCGGAAGAGAATACAATGCTGAATAAAGTCGTCGTTTTTGTTATTTTTGGAACAAAATGTATTTTCGATGCTTCAAAAAATTCTAACTAACCCACTGAGGTCACATGGACTACCCACTGAGGTCACATGGACTACTTTGATGATGTCTTTATTGCCTTTCTGGACAAGGACAGTATACCATACATAGATTTTCAATGGAGGGACAAAAAGCTCTCGGACTGAATCAAAAATATCTTAAACTGTGTTCCGAAGATGAACGGAGGTCTTACGGGCTTGGAACGACATGAGGGGGAGCCATTAATGACATAATTTTAATTTTTGGGTGAACGAACCCTTTAAGAACTGATCTCAAGACTCATTTATTTACACTACGCTATGTTAACTAATTGTATACTTTAAATTTCAGATACATGCATGCCTTACTATTGTTTTCTTTTGTATGTAATATGATCACTGTCTGTCTGCCTGTTCATGTTATTATCCTGATTTGTAACTGTCAATATTATGTAGTGTCCTTGGGTCTAGGTCTATAGTCTCGGACTGACTCTTAGGAGCTAACTGAGGTGGCACAAACTAAAAGTTGCAAACTAAGAACTACAATGATGTCAACCCAAAAATGGGCGCCCTCAACCTCTGAATCAGTCAATAGTAAGACAGGAAGGGTAGCCACGGCAGCATGACACAAATCAGTTTATCTAATTATAATAAAATAATTTAAGACAATTTATTTTATTTATTTATTTATTGCCAGGACAATGCATATTAACAACAGTACGCCTGTAACATGCCAGAGTTAGCCAAAGGCTAATTTTCATCTGTAGTCCTGTTTGCCAGTTGTACAGTGGCACCCAAGGGAAAATACAATTTTAAACGTTTATAAGTACGTGTAAGTACAGCTGTGTTTGTCTGCTACAGCGTAGTTACAGTAGACGATAATTATGAACATGTAAAATCTCACTAAAAAAAATAAATTCTGAAAAACAGGATAGCTATACGCACAGGCAGTAACAGCAAATAGCAGGCACTGTCAGTGCAACAGGTTAAAACATTTGTTAGATGTATATAAAGATAAGTTTTAAAATCAATAGCAAGGTCATACAAAGAAAAAAAAAACAAGGAAAGATTCACGACTAACACAAACGGCCAACAGTAAAACTTCAGTGTTGACAAGTCTGAATACTAATAAGCGAACATTTCAGATGTGATCAAAAAAGGCTATATGTGTTGATGTCTCTGATTGAAGCCGGAATGGTATTCCACTCCAGAGATGCCATAACGGAGAAGGCGGACTGACTAAAAGCCCTTTTTCTAAGTGGAATAATACAGTCACCTCTTGACACTCCTCTGGTGAATCTGTGTGTGGTTGTTCTAAGATTGACAAAATCACCAAGAGGTTGCGGTGCCATCCCATGTAAGATTTTGTAGACCTGACAGCAATTTGTGAACTAAATTAGATTTTCCCAACTTAAAATATTGTATTTTTATAAAATGGCGCAGTGATGAAAACAATTAAAGACAATGAAACATTTATTTTAATAGAAAAAAAATTAACTGCTTTGCATTGTGCAAAATTATCACGTATTAGTATTGAAGCTGTGGAATCCTTTTCTAATAATATGTCGTCTCATTTACAGTTGGACCAATGAGTCCCATCAATGGATCCAAAATCTCCTTGGAAGCTTGCAATCCTCATAAAAGCAGTTTGCTTATTCCACATGCAAGATGGTTTGAAGATGGTTTGAAGATCAGTTAGAAAGTCAATTAAAGCTGCAAGCAGCGATGAAATGGCCCTCGCTTTAGGAAGACAGAGCACGGTGGGCAATGTGCATTTAAGTAGGTAAATATAGGAGTATGAAAAAGTCAGTTACAAAAATTTCCTTTATTACAGTGATACTAGCATGCTTTATAACTTAGCTGAGTGTTGCTAGCATGTTTGGTATATGTTTCTAGCATGATTAGCAAACAATGGCATATTTTAGTATGTGCAAGTACTGCTTTGCAGTGTTAAATGTCACTTCCTGTTGACAGTAGGTGGCGCAATGACTATAACTGAATATCGCTATGTAGATGTGTTCAGGGCGGAACTCTCATCAAACATGTCAAGTCAAGTTAATTCCCCATAGGTGTATGGTCCACAGAAACTGATTGGTTTGAATGACAAAGAAACAGCATTGCTCAGAGTAGATTGCAGGGTAGATTGATCTCCTGTGGGAGGCCCTAACAGTTTTCTATTGTTTGTAGCCCATTTGTCTTCATGTATAAAGTTCTGTCTTACAAACAGAACTTTGGGTTAAGATTGTTGAAGGGCGACATGCGAACATCACTGCTGAAGGACTGCTACACTACAAACCTTCAATAAATTCTTCTCCCCACAAGAACTCTGGTCAAGCTTACTTATTTTATGTATTGGAGACATCTAATACATAGGCGAGCCACCCAAACCACTGCTCGGCCAAATACAGCAAAATCTAACAATTTGGCGAGAGCCAGCCAGGAGAGACCGACAAGAAGAGAACTCACCAACTGCAACAAGGAGTAAACCAAGAACTCACCAGCTGCAACAAGTCGAGTATCTGAAGTTCAAACAGACTGCATCTGTGGACACAACTTATTTGAATCAACTGGATCCTGTCTCAAAGATCCTAATTTGGTGAGTGAAACTTATCAGCTCTCTAAAAGAACATCTTCTGAAAAGAATAATAGTAGACCAGTAAAGATTTGTAGTGTAGTCACACATACTGTGTATTTTTGAGAATTTTAGGCTTGGGCCTTTTTCACGAGTCTGTAGAAACCTTTTAAATGATTTAGTTAATTCTCCTGAAACTGTAGGAGCTATAGAAATAAGTTGTATAGCTTGGCCCTGTTCCCTTGAGTCTCTAAGAATCATTTAAGAAAGAGGTTTGGTCCTTTCTCATGGGATTGTAGGAGCTATTGAAATAAAGGATAAGTTTGGTCCTTTCTCTGGAGTCTGTAGGAATTGTTAAAGAAACAATTTAGTCCGTTCATCCAGAGATTGCAGAAACTGTAATTTTAGGCTTGGGCCTTTTTCATGAGTCCGTAGGAACCTTTTAAATGATTTAGTTAATTCTCCTGAAACTGTAGGAGCTATAGAAATAAGTTGTATAGCTTGGCCCTGTTCTCTTGAGTCTCTAAGAATCATTTAAGAAAGAGGTTTGGTCCGTTCTCATGGGATTGTAGGAGCTATTGTATAAGTTTGGTCCTTTCTCTGGAGTCTGTAGGAATTGTTAAAGAAACAATTTAGTCCGTTCGTCCAGAGATTGCAGAAACTGTATAGGGTTTGGTCTTTTCTTTGGGCCTTTCTCATGAATCCGTAGGAGCCATTGAAATATAGTATAAGGTTTGGTCCTTCTTTTTGGAGTCTGTTCGTCCAGAAATTATAGAAACTGTATAATGTTTGGGACTGATGTTGCTGCAAGAATTGGTAATTCTTGACTGGATGTTTAATTCAGAAACCAATATTTTAGTTTTGAATTAAACATTCTAATTGTGTTAGAAATTAGAAGTTTATTTGCCTTCTGATGAAAGATGCAGAAAGATTGAAAGTCTAATGTCTAAAGTGCAAATTTAAACCAATTCAGGTTAGAACTCAGAAAGAACTGAACAAGTCTTATCAATCAGAGTTTTCTTTTGTAGAAATGAAACAAAGAAACTTAGCCTAAACGTTAATGTTTTGTTTTGAATGTAGTATTGAAAACTAAGCTGAGTAAGTAAACTAATGACTTGTCTGTGTAACTGAAATGGTCAGTCTAAAGACTGCTGAGAATTTAAATAAGCACCTTTAACGGCTCTAACACTTTTTGTTTTGTTTCCACACCTCGGAGGGCACTTCTCCTGTACTTGCCATGGCTGAGTCTGCACTAAAAAATGGTAATGGCCCTGCACTGAGGCCAACAATAGAAAGACATGGAACAGAACCTCCAAATGTTACCATTGATCAGATGATGGACAATCTGAATGCATATTTGGGCAAAAGGCTGGGACTAAGGAAGTGCCATGATGACATGTGCCAGAAGTATGGCATCAAGCACTCAGAGAGTGGAATATGGGCCTTGCCGGACATTAAAAGGGCTTATGGAAAGATGCAGCGCTTAAGGACAAACACCAACAGAGATGGCTTGTCTGTGATTTTCGTAAAACAAATTCTACAGCATCGACAGAAGTGTGAGACTGACAAAATCACAGCGTGAGTACAAAGCAGAGAAAGCAAAGGTTCGAGCACTGGCTGAACAATTGCAGAATGAAAAGAAGGACAAAGAAAGACTCTTAAATGATAATGACAAGCTGTTAAAGTTGCTTTCCACACAGCTAGAATTAAAAGACTGCTCTGGACAAAAAACTCCCATAAAATCTAGCAGCAAGACAGAGAAAGGGTCACTCTACCCATTTAAAGACCCTCAAGAAGATTGAGGATCAACAACGTCATTATCTGCTAGGAGAAAGTGACAGCAGCTCGACTGGGAACCCTGATGACAGTGATGCTGAACCTGAGAAACATGCTCATGTCACCAAGAAGAACAAAAAGGTTAGACTCGCTCCTGTAATTGTCAAGAACAGAAGGACTGAAATTGAAGTTGACAATGAGGAGGAGTATGAGGAGGAAGGCGAAAGACGAACCTGCATCTTAAAAAAAAACTATTAAGAAATATGTTCTATATAGAACATACCAACCTGCTACTCCAGATCAAATTGACAAATGGTCAAAAGAATTGCCAGACGTGTACAAGCAACCACGGAAAGCTTGGTAATTTCTTCAACACTTACAGAAAATCTACAATTTACATCCACTAGATGGAGTAATGATTGCTAATGTGAACTTAAGGGATAATGACCAAAAGAGACTAACAGAAAGTGTCGAAAGAAGGATTGGTGAGTTTCAAGAAAACATCGAGGCTGGATGGGAAGCTGTACGAACATTCTTGTTTGAACTGAAACCTGCAGAGGTTAATTGGGCTAGAATTACCTCATGTATGCAGAAGACTGGAGAAAGTGTTGCAGAGTTCGATGAACGCTTCAGACAAATTTGGTTGGAACATGCTGGTTTAAATGACAGCGATGATCTTGATAAGGACACTAGCATGCCTCTGAAAACTGCTTTTGTAAATGGACTGAAACCTGAAGTTTCAAAAGCCCTCAAAATTAAATATGACGACTGGGACAGCATTGGAACATCTTTTAATCAGATTGTTGAGTGGTCAGCAAAGATTGAAAGAACACATGAAGTCAAACTCCGAGCATTGCGATCAAAAACAATGTCATACAACAACAGGACAATGTGGAATGAGCATAAAGAAAATGAAGATAATAGACAGTCAAAAACTCAAGGAAGATGCAGGTACTGCAACGAAGGAGGACACTGGGTTCGTGATTGCAAGCTGAGTTTAAAACATCAAAGTGATGATGAGGACAACCTTTTGAGAAGGTTTCAGCAGTTGACAGCCAAACAAAAACAGACTCTGCTAAAAGCTGTTGAGCCGCAGGGAAACTGAAGAGCCTCTCTCTGCAGCACCAACTAGTGACATCTCATCCGACAACTGATGAACTCCATGTGTATGCAAAAATGACAAATGAAGACACCACCCCAAAGGTAAAAGCATACACAGAAGTCTCAACAATTGAAGCCAAAGGTGATGTCCTAGTCGAAGGTGTTGCTATACAAGCCGTAAAGGAGAGAGGTGCACATACAGCGGCATTAAGACAACTTCAGCAAGTTTTGCCATGTAAACTTATTCAAGATGAAGCATACAGAAAACAAATGCCATCAGTGATGGAAACTAAAACAAAACTGCATAATGACAAGCAATGAAGTAAGGATGACCACAAGGAAATTGGACTATACCCTTTTGAACATGTCACAGGGCGGTCCATGTCCACTGAAAATCTAACATCTGACAGCCTTGCCCAAACTGATGAAAGACTCAGCATGGTAGAACACAATGCCAAGAATCAATTTTCACCATTCAAATCCAAGATGGAAAGCCTTCAGGATCTCATGGTAACTGATGAAACAGTTAAGGTGCAGAGAAAAGATGAGTGGACAGACGTGAGCCATTGGGATTTGAAACATCTGCCTAGAGATGAGGGATAGATGGCAGTAGTGTTTATCAGAGTCCAGATATGGCGGGACTAGGGTTTTTAGGCTCTAGCTTGTCGCCTGAGGAAGAAGACATAAACATACAACCACTGATAAACACAGTAGTGTCCTGCCAATATTTAATAGGGACAGTTTTTCAGGCAGTTAGGAACAATGTGTTTAAAATATTTTCCTTGGCAAAGATAGGTTCCCCGTTTCTCTTTTGTGTGATTGCAGGTGTTCCAGCGTTCCAGAGGATGAGCAAAGACATCCAAAGTTTAGACTGCACTGGCCACCTAGATGAAAACTTCTGAACACTCACAGAACACAACACTATCCGCCACTTCTAAAAGATCACAACTCCAAAATAAAAGCTTCCAGAGGACTCAAGCATTCAAGAGAATGCAAAGTTTCACCATGAACTCTTATCCTGTCATTTTAAGTAATGGAGCCTGTATGCAGCATGCTGTATATATGATTAATGAAGTTTGTTTTGTGATCAAAAATGATCACATGAGGGATTGTAAGATTATGTGTATTTTCAGTTAACTATAGTCAGATGCAATTACATTGTTACTGTGCCTCAGATGTAATCAACTCTATCTGTGTCTGAAAGGGTGTGAACCAAATGGCCCATACAGATGTATGGCCTAGAGAAACTGAATGGCCCATAGGTGTATGGTCCACAGAAACTGATTGGTTTGAATGACAAAGAAACATCATTGCTCAGAGTAGATTGCAGGGTAGATTGATCTCCTGTGGGAGGCCCTAACAGTTTTCTATTGTTTGTAGCCCATTTGTCTTCATGTATAAAGTTATGTCTTACAAACAGAACTTTGGGTTAAGATTGTTGAAGGGCGACATGCGAACATCACTGCTGAAGGACTGCTACACTACAAACCTTTAATAAATTCTTCTCCCCACAAGAACTCTGGTCAAGCTTACTTATTTTATGTATTGGAGACATCTAATACATTGGCGAGCCACCCAAACCACTGCTCGGCCAAATACAGCAAAATCTAACAGCTTTTAACAGTATGGATTGTTTCAAAGCAGCTTTACAGTGATAATAGAAATTACCATAACAGATTGTTTAAGCTTTACCACAGCTCTAGGATAAAGTTATTGTCCAGCTAAAGTTATTTTTGTTTGATTCACTTCCGTTGCAAAGATCATTAGTTATTAACTTAAAGGCCGCTAACACGACACCGTTCTAACAGAAAAACCCTTAAAGTGCTCCAGCCGCCCATCCGCATAAAACGGTGCCTGGTGTCTCGAGAACGCACTCCCTGAAATAGGTTCGAAGGTGAAAATGTGTGAAGTTTGGGGCAGATTGGACATTGTATGCCTAAGTTACAACAACTTCCTTTTGAATTTATAACATGCATTTACAAGTGTTTATAACAAGTGTTGCTAACATGTTTTAAGACGTTTCTAGCATGTTTCATATTAAGTTTGGGGTAGATTGGACATTTTATGCCTGAGTTACAGCAAATTCCTATTTAATTGCAGTAATAGAATGTTTTAGCATTTAGCTAAGTGTTTGTTTTGTAGGTATTAGGTCATTACATGTATGTAACGAATTTTGTACACGTACGTGAAACCTAGTGGGAAGAGCACTCTGTTGAACCTTTATAGGTGGCGCTAGACTATTTTGGCCCACCCAATTCTAAAACCCATATAAGATGTACATTTTCACCAGTTCTGATGCGTGTGCAGTTTTGTGAGTTTTTGAGCATGTTTAGGCCCTCAAAAATGCGATTCACTTTAGAGAATAATAATAATAAATATAGCTGCGAGCAGCGATGACGGGCCCAAGCCAGTGGCACCACCACCCCAGTGCCTTTAGGGTAAATGTGCACGACGGGCAATAGTCAAGTCAAGTCACCTTCATTTAAATAGTGCTTTTAACAATATGGACTGTTTCAAAGCAGCTTTACAGTGGTAATAGGAAATTAAAGTTACAGAGATTGTTTTGGTTTTACAGCAGCTCATGAATAAATGAATATGAATCAATATGAAGTTAAAGCCGGTAATGTAAAAGAACCATATCAAAGTTGTCTGAATACACCACATTTTTGGCATCAGCTGGTACAGCCAGCTACAACAGCCACATCTATAAGATCATTTAAATTTAGATTTCATGTCATGTCATAAGATGTCATAGGTCACTTTGAAATGAGTTTATCTTTGCAAAAAGTATTTGTTCATAAGTACAGAATTTATCTCAAGGTCTTTTTATATTTTTTTTATCTAATTATTAAACTAATTATATAAAACTATATTGTCAGTGCTCTTCAAATATGTTAATCAAACTTATTGAAGAGACAAGGCCTAATTCAGTTTCTGTCCTTTAATGCAGGCCAAAGCACACAGCAATGAAAGGGTTAAACATTTATTCATTTAGCTGACATTTACATTTATTCATTTAGCTGACGTTTTTATCCAAAGTGACTTACAATTGCTATGTATGTCAGAGGTCGCATGCCTCTGGAGCAATTAGGGGTTAAGTGTCTTGCTCAGGGACACATTGGTGTCTCACAGTGGATTCGAACCCGGGTCTCTCACACCAAAGGCATGCGTCTTATCCACTGCGCCATCACCACCCCTAAACTCACCATCGCTACTACAGGAGTCGGAAAATCAGAGGTCTGGAATGTGTTTGGAGTGGTGCTGGATTCTGATGGAAATTCTACAGGTTATGTGCAATGCTCAAAATGCAAGGTGCAGATGAAATATGACAGCAAAAAAACAGGGTCGTCCAGAAGCTTTTTATTTGAGGCATATTTAGTAGCCTATATAGCCTATTTATATATTTAAAGTTTGTTTCAGTTGTTTGTATTGTTTGTAGGCTATTTTTAAAAGACGTGAACATTAAAGGTTGATTTGAATTCCTGTCTGCTGGTCATGATAATACGTGTATGAGAAAAAAAAGGGGGAAAAAAGAAAATCGGCGTCAGGCCGCGGGCCGGGTTCGGGCAGATAATTCATGTTGATGTGTCGGGTTACATCGGGTCCGGGCTTTAAAAGCCACGGGCCAGGTCGGGTTGTAATTTTCAGGTCCGTTGAGAACTCTAGCAGACCTGACCTGTTGAAAAGAGATGGTATTCATCCCTCCTGGGATGGTGCTGCTCTTCTCTCTAGTAATATGGCACATAATCTTAGAGCACAAACATGAGAATCTGGGGCTCAGGTCAGGAAGCAGACAACCCGACCGTCTGCTAGCTGTCTCACGTCACAGAGGTCAGATAAATCCCATCACATAGGGACTCTTTCACCTAGATATCATCACAGAGACTGTGTCTGTTCCCCGAATTAGGAAATACAAAAAACTTCCAAACCCATCTAAGGGTAAAAATTTAATTAATGTTCAACAAATAAAAAACAGAAATAATACAAACGAACAAATGATATAGCTCGGGTTGCTGAATATTATAAGCACTTCAAAAGCACTTATTGTTAATGATATGATCACAGACTACAACCTAGATGTGCTGTGTTTGACAGAAACCTGGCTAAAACCAAACAATTACATTACTTTAAATGTGTGCACCCCCCAAGATTACGGTTATAAATATGAACCCTCGTATGAAAGGCAAAGGGGGAGGTGTTACTGTAATTTATAGTAATATTTCTGAATTACCTTGTAATCTAGTTTCAAATAAAATTCGTTTGAAATGTTGGTGCTAAATGTAACAATATCTAGTGTAAATGATAAATCACATTTGAGATTTATGCTGCTACTGTATATAGGCCACCAGGGCACCATACAGACTTTATCAAAGAATTTGCTGATAAAGTCCTAATTGTTGGTGATTTTAAAATACATGTAGATAACAAAAAAGATGCATTGGGATTGGCATTTAAAGACATTCTTAAAGGACAAGTTCGGTATTTTACACTTAAAGCCCTGTTTTAAGATCGTTTCTGATGAAACAGAACGGTTAAGATTGAAATTTGGACAAATGCTGCCGTCCCGAGAATTTTCGGTTTCTGTGGTAGCACCACCAGTAATATTGTGAAATATTATTTCAATGTAAAACAGCTGTTTTAATATATAGTAAAGTGTCATTTTATTCCTGTGATCATAGCTGAATTTTCAGCATCATTACTCCAGTCTTCAGTGTCACATGATCCTTCAGAAATCACTCTAATCGTTCATATTCAAGTCTGTATGACCAGAAATGAAGGAGTGGCCTATTTTAAGTCTATTTTGCTGCTATGTGAAAATAAACCAAGCAAAACGCGCCGGCGCGTTTGCCGCCCCCAGAGGGTTAAATGAGCATGGATTTCTAGTGCATTACTTGAACTTCTTAGGTAATATCTATCAGAATTTAAAAAGGACTGAATAAAGCTCTCTGAACTTGACGTGCGATGCCGCGCTGACTGACATGTATGCGCATGAATCACTGTCACACACGCTCAGAGCAAATATTGTAAGTTACTGCATGATAATACATTTTTATCTAGCAGAATAATAATGCATCTCAATACACAGTCTCACGTTTAGTTATGTCTTTTAACTGTTATAGTATTTCGAAGGGCAAAAACATGAACTTTAAATATTGGCTTTAGGTTTACTTCAAGTCAGCTGTCACTTTAGCACGAGGCCAGTAGCACATTAGCTACGGAGAGTAGACGGTCTTTTGTGGCTGTTTGAACACATTGGATCACATGAGTGTTTACACTACGAAAGCAATCCGGTTTGAATGCGTCTTCAAATTCCTCTGGAAGTGGTGCAAAGTGGGCAAGCTCAAAATGTTTTACACCTTTATTTAGTGTCGTCCACTTGTGATCTGATCAACCAAAACGCATCTTAATACCAGGTATAAACAGGGCCTGCCCAAAAGGCGCTACTTTAGCTAAAATCGTTCCTAGTTACTGTGGTGCAAGTGGTTCTGTCAATAGTAATAGGAACTATGGAAACGTTCCTCCAGTGCGGAAGCCCCTCATGTTGAGTGCTTCATTACTGCAACCTGCCTGTGACGGCCGGTTGTCATTTCACTGGCTATTATGATCTTAGCACTTACTGTGTGCTGTCTAACGCCTATTATACATTAACATTCAGACAAGGGCACATATGTGTGTGTGAGAGAGTGCGTGCGATTTTGGTTGGGTGACAGTTGTAGGTTAAAGTTTGACAAGAGAGTGTGACAAAAGCACAGTGTTGTGTTTTATTGCGAGTGTACACAAATATATGTAAACACTTTGCAGTTTGAATTATACGGAGTATGTTTTTGTTTCCACTGTTCGATCGCGCCCGCGCCTCTATCTCACACACACACACACACACACACACACACACACACACACACACACACACACACACACACACACACAGTTCGATTGCGCCCGCACCTCTCTCTCTTTCACACACACACACGCGCACACACACACACAAACACACAGTTCGATCGCGCCTGCGCCTCTCCCTTTCTCGCGCGCGTACACACACACACTTCAGCATTGCAATATTGACATCGCAGTCTGTTCATTATGCTGCCTTCAGACCAAACCCGAATTGAGCAAATTTTATCGCTATTTAGAGTTTATTTATTTTTATACCATGTATTCTACGTGTAAATTCACGCACCGAACCGTGACGCCCGTACCGATTCGGATCAATACGAATACATGTACCGTTCCACCCCTACCACTGAACAGCAGGAAGAGGAAATCAGGCCATAGACGAGCAGTGACCTTGCTGCGCTGGTCACGTGATGCATGCCGTTGACTAAACACAATATCAATGCAGATTGAAGCATTTAAGAGATATCTCTATCGATACCTCAGACACCTATGTGTTCAACCTGCAACGATTTCCATTAGATGGATGGGTAGAATTAACAAACAGCAGATGATGAATTAAACACTCCATTTTGAACAGATTTCTAAACATAAAAACAAAAAAAATCACGTAACATCATCACCAACTATTTTATATTTTTAGATGCTTCTTATTAACACTGAATGAGTTTAACAGTGTCATGCCCTGGAAACCTGGGAAACGCGTCATAATCATAATCTTTAACCTTTAACATGGTTAAAATTATGAATGTTTATTTTTAATTTTTTTACAATATGGCGTCGCAGATGGCTCGGTGTGGAGCTCTCCAGCTATTGTGTTGTTTTTGTTAGTTTGTTCTGCGTTTAGTCATTCTTTTCCTATCAGTTTCACCAAAGACGAACTACTGGACATTAGGAAACACACACCAGATAACTTTTCTACAGTTTTTGATTATTCGGACGTCTTGCAGGACATTCTCGTCGGAGGGGCAGCATTGTTGTTCAAACGCGCGGTCAGACGCAAACGCGGGAAGCCTGCCGGCGCACTGGTTAATCTCCGCGAGCCGGCTCCGCACTGCACCCCCCAGGATTCATCTTGCGAATCTCCGATCCCTCCCTAACAAAACGGACGAACTTCTTCTCCTCACCCGCACTAACAAGGATTTTTTTAACTCTGCTGCTCTGTGCTTCACTGAAACCTGGCTGAGTGAAGCCATACCGGACAACGCAATACATCTGCCGGGCTTCCAGCTGTTCCGAGCGGATCGCATCGCGGAGCTAACGGGGAAAACGAGAGGTGGTGGATTGTGTTTCTACATTAACGAAAGTTGGTGTACAGATGTAACAACACTGAAGAAGTTGTGCTCTCCTAATTTAGAGGCACATTTCATAAACTGTAAACCCTTCTACTTGCCTCGGGAGTTTTCCTCTTTCATTCTCGTGAATGTATACGTCCCTCCAGACGCGTGTGTGAGCGCGGCGCTACAACAGCTGGCTGAACAAATAGCTGAAACAGAACAAAGGTATCCTGACTCTCTTTTAATCATTCTTGGGGATTTTAATAAAGCAAATCTTTCCTGTGAACTACCAAAATACAGACAGCACGTTACATGTCCCACCAGAGACATTAATATACTGGACCACTGTTACACCACAATAAACAATGCGTATTACTCCGTCCCACGGGCAGCTTTAGGGCTCTCTGATCACTGTTTGGTTCATCTCATACCGACCTACAGGCAGAAACTGAAATCAGCTAAACCTGTAATAAGGACTGTAAAAAGATGGACTAATGAAGCAGAGCAGGATCTACAGGCCTGCTTTTATAGCACTGATTGGACAGTTTTTGAAGCTGCTACCAACGATCTGGATGAGCTCTCAGATACTGTAACATCATATATAAGTTTCTGTGAGGATACATGCATTCCTACCAGGACATTCTTATCATTTACTAATGATAAACCATGGTTTACTGGGAAACTCAAACACCTTTGTCATGCCAAAGAGGATGCCTACAGAAATGGGGATAAAATATTGTATAACCAGGCCAGAAACAGACTGACAAAGGAGATCAGAGTTGCTAAAAGAAGCTATTCTGAAAAGCTGAAAAAACAGTTTTCATCCAACGACCCATCATCAGTCTGGACTGGCCTGAGGAACATCAACTACAAGTCACCATCCCCCCGATCTGTGGACAATCAACACCTGGCTGATGATTTAAAATCATTTTATTGCAGGTTTGAAAAGCCCTCATTCACACCACACACCGGCTCTGTCCTGCACTTTCACACATTCACCATCACCTCTTGCATAGAGAGAGAGCCAATACCCGCATTCAGGACCAAGGGAAGAACTCCCACCAGGATCAAAAAGAATCTGCGGCAATTACAGAAAAAAAAGGGAAAAGCATCTCTGGGTAAGAAACAGCAAATTGTTTTATTGATGTTAAGTGTAAATTGATAATTGTGAGTGAACGTGAACCATATTGGCTGAATTTGTCTCTTTGGTACGGGCAGTGGACGGAAGAACCACGCAGTGGACGGAAGGACCACGACTGATTAATTGGTTTACTCAAAATTTTTAATTATAACCTGAGAAAGTCGCGTTAAAAGTGGACGAAAAGCCACAGTGGACGGAAGAACCTTAACCTGATTAATCACGTGAACTACAATCGAGTGCTGGAAAGTGCTCATGGAAAGATTTTGAGTAAACCACAATTACAGAGCATATTTGCTAAAACCTGGCTGATTTTGGGGGAAAAAAATCGGATCTGTCGAAGACGTTTGACATTAGTAAGATGCGCGTCAAAAGGGAAAATCCAAGAGAGAAGATTCAGTCAAAATGGGGTCTACTAATAGTAAATTAGACCATTTTTACACACCTATTTTCTGTCAAATGAGAAATAATTATGGGGTAAATGTATGGTTGACATACAAAAACTGATCAAATATCACGATTTCCCCAAGGCGGAAACCTTGAGTAAGATAAGACTTAATGTCGTAAAAGAATCTATAGAAAAAAACGAGGGAAAACATAATGGTTGCTGTGTGTGTGTTAAACATGTATGCAAGGGGTGTGAACAGACTATAATGTGTTGGGTAGAAGAGGCTGACAGGCGAGAACGAAAACAGATACAAAAAGAACTAGTGGGTAACAGCGAGAAAGATGTGCAGAATGTTGTATGTGTGAAAACAGTTCCACTGGAACAGAATACTACTAATGAACCGAATGTATGTGTTTCCCCACATGTGACCGAGATGGCAACGACTCCGCCGCCTGCCTACAACACAAATCACTATCCCGTAGCAGAGATAACGGCCCTCAAGCTGGACCTCGATCTGGACCGCTCTCCACCACCCCTGAGAACCGCACAAGAACTGGAGCAGGACAGACAACAAATGGCACAACGAATGGAAGCCCAAGAAAAACAACTTGCAGAAGCAAGAGCACAAATTGAATTGACATTGACAAACCAAAGAGCAGCGCAGGCAAAGGCAGATGCAAGAGTAGTGCGAGCGGAGGCAGAAGCCCCAGAACGAGTGGTAAAAAGACTATCAGAACATCTTCGAGCACAACTACCAACACCGCCAATACGGAAGGGGGAGACAGACTCCTCAGCACGGGCCGCAACAAGCAGCGAAGACGACGAGGGGAGACCGGGACCAAGCGGGCAACAAATGTTGACAAGATCACAAATCAAGCCAGAAAAAGTCAGTTTTACAGCGGAAAAAAAGTCAAAAGGTCGAATGTGACGGCTCCGATGGTTGAAGTTGCTGGCACCGACGGGCCAATACTAGTCTTCAGAGCCTGGACAATGTCTGATATGAAGGACGCTATGGCACATCTACCAGACCCATAAGACGCGGGTGAACGGTTTGCCAGTGAACTGCTTGCGATATGCAGAGAATTCAGCCCGACCACACAAGAATTGAAACGACTGCTGACTGTGAAAATGGGCGCTGTGAAGTGGGGCAAAGTGGCATGAAAGCTGGCAAAAACAGACGTGAGAAGGGTGCACGCAGACTGGGACCATGAAAGCAACGACTCATACAAGAAAGAAGTGGAAAATTTCTCCACCGCCATCAGCACAGCTTTTCCTCCGCGTGTGGACACTGAAAAAATCACATGCTGTGTCCAAGAAAAAGAGTAATCGGTAAGCAGCTAATTTTTCAGACTTTTTGAGACATTTGCACAGTACAGTGGCTTACTTGAGCCCACAGATAGGGGAACAAAACCGAGTACTTGGGAGAGTCATTTTATGGGATATTTTATGTGAGGACTGAAACCCGAAGTCAAGGGACAAAGTCAAGTTATGTGGAGTGGAAAAACGGCCGTTTGAGTTCAGCACTGCAGCACGCTATTCACACTGAAGAGGAGCTTGAGGAAAAGAAAGACAAGAAAAAGCCCCTCACAATGGTAGTTGTGCAACAACAACAACCTAACAAACCTGCGTTTTCCCATTCAAACCCTGCTAACCGAAAGGGACAGAGAGGAAAAGCTGCTGGAGGAAGATGGAACTGTTATGTTTGCTCGACAAATGCACCGAGACTGTACAAGATGCAGACTGTGCAGGAAGGACGGACACTGGAGAAGCGCGTGTCCGAACATAAAGTCTGATTGAACCGAGAGGGCAGGAGAGCGGGACAGTGGTTCAGCTCTAGGAAGTCAATCTCTGGCTACAGCAAAGGGAAGTGAAATCATTTTTACGAACACACACAAACAACGCACACACAAACACATACACTGATTTACTTTCTGCTACCTGCAATGAAAAAACTGCTTGCAAATCTTTGTGTGTGACTGATGATTTGAGCAGTGTTGTGATTGATGAGTGTGTTAAATTTTACAAAAGCACAGGGTTTTCTGAAATGCCAATTTGTCCGATATTAGTCAATGGGGTAGTAATCGATTTTCTTGTGGATTCAGGAGCCTGTCACTCCACGTTATGACCATGTGATTTACCATGTGTTCCGAAATTAACCGGAAAAGTGTATGGAAGCACATCGGCCTCGGGCCATTTGCTTTCTGACCGGTTAACAGAACCATTTGAGTGCGAGACAGAAAGCGGACGCTTTTTCAACCACGAGTTCGTGTGGTCCCCTAACTGTCCAGCACCTCTGATGGCTCGTGATTTAATGTGCAAATTAAATGACCCCTATGGGATCAGCATTGAGGAAACACCACAAATTACTTGTTCTAAATTTGAGCCGAAATGGGCATATGAGTGGCAGATAACAGATGTTGATTGGGCAGAGAAGATTTTGAAATTGGCAAAAAGTCGAACAAACCCAGTCAACACAGAGTTTATGACAAATGATAAAATGCATTGTACATCACATGTCGTGGCAGAGCGAGATTTAGACTTTGAAAAGAAGTGGTTTAATTCTGTGGAAAATGAAAGTGTGAAATTTGACAAGATTTTCTGGAAAGAAAATGTGTGTGCGCTGTCTGCAGTGTTGAATGAGAGTCAGAAAGGTTGTTCTCTCATGACAGAGAACACTGTATGCCATTTATCTGTGTCGAAGACCATAAGCCACCAGTGGAGAGATGTGGGCCTTTTTGTGAATGTTTATCAGCCACAGACTGGGTGAAAGTTGATTCACAGACAGCAGAGAGTGAGAGTGTGGGGGCATTTAAATCAAACTGTGACTTTGAGGTTGGGGTCCTGAGAAATGTGACTGCTATTGGGAGAAATGTGACAGCACAGGGGGAGGGTGATATTTTTGCTTCAGAAATTGATATTTCTTTGGCACAAATATCACCGAAATTGTGGGCAAAAACCAAATATGATGTGGGGCTTATAAAAGGATGTGAGCCAGTGGTAATAATACCAAAATCTGATTTCAGACCATGTAAAGCGCAATATCCCCTGAAACGTGAAGCATTAGAGAGCATGAAACCAGTGTTTGATGCTTTATTGAAAGAGGGTATAATCAGGCCCTGTGATGATTCACCAGTCAGAACTGCAATTTTTCCTGTAAAAAAGATACGTGACAGAAATCATCCAGTCGAGTGGCGGTTCGTTCAGGATCTCCAGGCGGTAAATTCATCTGTCATTGCAAGAGCTCCCAGAGTGCCCAATCCGTATATTATCCTGTCGCATATTCCGCAAAATGCTATGTATTTCACTGTGGTGGATTTGACTAATGCTTTCTTTAGCGTTCCGGTCGATGAGAAAAGCCAGTTTTGGTTTGTGTTCGATTTCAATGGTAAAGGTTACACATTTACACGATTATGTCAGGGCTACTGCGAAAGTCCAACGATATATAACGAGGCACTCAGTAGAAGAATTGATAATCTAACTTTGACAGAGGGAACCGCACTTCTCTCTTATGTCGATGACCTTTTGATCTGTTCAGTAAATGAGTCTGTTTGCAGGTCTGACACTTTGAATCTCCTGAAGCATCTTGAGAGGGAGGGGCACAGGGCAAGCCTTGCAAAGCTGCAGTTTGTGAAACAGGAAGTAACATTCTTGGGGCATGTTATTAAACAGAACAGCAAAACACTGTCACAAAAGAGCGTGTAGGCCATAAAAGAAGTGCCAAAGCCCATAACAAAAAAGCAGATATTGTCATTTTTGGGAATGTGTGCTTATTGTCGTACGTTCATTCCCAATTATGCCATTTTAGAACAGCCTTTACGAGCCCTTACAACAGGGAAAGGGCTGAGGTCATGTGACAGACTTGTTTGGACAAGTGAAGCTGAAACAGCATTTAATAACACGAAAGCACAATTGTCTATGGCTCCGTCGTTAGGCCTTCGTGTTGTGGACCGCCCATTCACACAGATGGTTGATGAAAATAATGGTTATATGACTTCTTTCCTCCTGCAAACACATGGTTGAGACCTGTGGCCTATTTTTCAACAAAACTCGATCCTGTGGCTCAAGGATTGCCACACTGTCTCCGGGCAGTGGTGGCGGCTGAATTGGCCGTCATGGCCTCAAGAGACTTTGTATGCTATGCTGATTTGACTTTGGAGGTCCCACATGCGGTGTCCATGATTTTGCAGGAGCAGAGAACGTCACATTTGTCTACAGCTCGATGGTTTAAGGTATCATACGATCCTGTTAGATATGCCAAATATCACCATTAAAAGATGCACAACGCTGTACCCTGCCACCCTCCTGCCCAGAGAGGAGGATGGCGAGGAACATCACTGTTGTATGTCAGTGCTTGAACAGGTGTGCACACCGCGTCCAGATTTGATGGACGTTCCGCTTGATAATTGTGACAATATCCTGTTTGTGGTGGACGGACGACCAATACTGAATGCTTCATTGGTATCTGACCTTTTAGAGGCCATTTTGCTACCAGGCAAGATTGCTATTTGTAAATGCGCAGCGCATACTAATGATAAAAGTTCCATATCAACAGGCAACGCCAGAGCTGATATGGCTGCGAAAGCAGCGGCAGCAAAGCAGACTGAAGCTCATGACAGTGGCGCCACTTGCGCACAAGTTGACATTAACCTTAATGACATTTCTCCTTGTTTACAGAGGATGCAGTCTTTTTCCACAGGAGCTGAGAAAAACAAATGGATGGCTGCAGCCTTGTTGATGGTGTATGGAGATCTGTTGATGGAAAGCCATGTTTGCCTAGCCATTTTTTCCCACATTATGCTAATTTAATGCACGGGTTGGACCATGCATCAAAGGAAGGGATGATTATGCAAAGGAGAGAATTGTGGTTTACCAAAGGTTTCACAATATACACTGAGAATTTTTGCAAAAGATGTGTGATTTGCACCACATATAACATTGCACGAGGCATTTAAACACCACTGGCAAGTCAGCCAGCCCCAGAGGGGCCATTTGAATATTTAATGATCGATTTCATTGAATTAACCCCGTGCGGGAAGCAAAAATATTGTTTGGTAATGATTGACATGTGGTCGAAATGGGTCGAAGCTTTCCCAACCTCGAAACAAAATGCGGCAGCAGTAGCCAAAGCTCTGCTAACCGAGATTGTTCCGAGATGGGGAATTCCAAGAAAAATCAGTTCTGACAACGGAACACACTTTGTCAATGAGACAATAAAACAGGTGGGTCAGTTCTTAGGAATTAATATGAGAAGGCATTGCGCCTATAAACCCTCCAGCGCGGGAGCTGTGGAGCGTTCGAACCAAACGATAAAGAACAAATTGGCAAAGGGTTGTGAAGAAACTGGACTCTCATGGGTGAAAGCACTCCCAACCGTGTTGATGTACATGAGAATGAGAAAAAGAGTCAAAACAAATTTGATCCCCTTCGAAATTCTCTTTGGTAGACCACCATTCCATAGGAATAGAAGGGGGGAAATGCAGGCTTCCATCGACTGATGTGTGTGAAAATGAGATGTTGAATTACTGCAAAGAAATGTCATGTCTGTTAACCAACATTTCTGTGCAGGTCAAAGCTGCCCAGGGGAAGGTTGCTGAGACGTTCCTGCATAAGATCAGGCCGGGTGATTACGTGGTGATCCGTGACCTCAGGAGAAAGAACTGGAGGGCGAAACGATGACTAGGACCATTCCAAGTCTTGTTGATCACACATACGGCGGTGAAGGTCGGAGAACGAGCCACACGGGTGCATGCCAATCATTGCAGGAGAGTTCCACCCATATTGGAAGAGCAACAGGAGGAGGAGCCCCAAGGACGACAACAAGCACAACAATAAGCCCTAAAAGCAAGCCAGAACGCCAAGTGCAGGTGCAAAGTCACTCAGGGGGAGTGGTTAGACCAGTGTACAAACAGCAGCGACGAGCGGAGTGAAACACGAGCTGCAGAGAGGAAGCTGGGAAAAGAAGACAGTTCCGATTGCACGATCAGTGTCAGGCTATACACTGTATATCAACAAAGACTGATAAGACTGAGCGTTTAAATAAAAAATAAAAAAATAAAAAATAAAAAGTATTCTCTGGCACAACACAGTTGCAGTATTGTACAAGATGGATCGTTCAAAGCCATGGTATCTATCCAGACTGTCAGGGATGTGTGAACCGTGTAAGACTACATCCATTTTAACTTTGATATCAGTGAATAATTTGATAACTTTATGCTCCACTGAGGACTTGAAAGTGTGCCCCGGGAAAAAACACACCAACTGGACTGAAACATCTGTGCTGAACAGCACCATCAGACAACATGATAAAAGAGACACATTCACGGAAGTGGAGCCGATTAGAGGACTGCACGGAAGCATCATTACGATAGAGGAGGGATCAAAGTGTGACTTTTAAGTGCAACCCATTCGAAACGAACTGTCTCGGATGCGATGGACAAACAATAAAAAAAGACTTCGTCTACTCCGTGCGTTTCTCTGCCCAGGAGGACGCGATCATCTCTGCCTTCATTCACTCCGGCACCGAGGCAACACCATGGACCCTGGGTGATCCCACAGCGGAAGACACGAGCCAGGACCAGACCAAGGACTTCCCCACCCCTCCCGGTCTTCGAGATCTCCACCCGGAACCGCTTCTCCCCTCTTCGCGAGCCGGAACGTGACGCCGCCGTGATCATCGGCACTTCCATGGTCCGTCATGTCCGTGCTACCTCAGGTAAGCGTAAGGTGCGCACTCACTGCTTTCCTGGTGCTCGTGTTCTTGATGTCGCTGCACAGATTCCCGAGATCCTGAACGGTGACGAGCGCGTCGGAGCTGTGGTCCTACACGCGGGGACGAACGACATCAGGCTGCGGCAGACGGAGGTTCTGAAGAAGGACTACAGAAGCCTGATCGAGACGGTTCGCAGCACATTGCCTGAAGCAACGATCATCGTGTCTGGACCGCTTCCCACGTACCGACTAGGACAAGAAAGGTTCAGTAGATTATTTGCTCTAAATGAATGGTTAATGTCATGGTGTAATGAACAGAAACTGCTCTTTGTAAATAATTGGAATCTGTTCTGGGAGCGACCTAGGCTCTACCGTGCTGATGGCCTGCACCCCAGCAGAATCGGAGCGGCTGTTCTGTCGGACAACATCTCCAAGACGTTACACACCATATGACTAGTAAGTCAAAGTCCAAATCACAGTCTTTGCTGTCCCAACTTAATTGATATAAGTAGTGTAGAACATTATATAGAAACTGTGTCTATTCCTCGCTTAGTGAGGCCAAACAATAAATCTAGTGTAGGATCTAGCAAAAATCTTATTGTAATTAAACCAGAAAATCTAAATATCAGTGAACAAAAACAATTTCTAAAGCTAGGTCTTCTAAACATTAGATCGCTCACACCTAAGGAGGTTATTGTAAATGAAATGGTCACAGATAATAGTTTCGATGTACTTTGCCTTACTGAAACCTGGCTTAAACCAAATGATTATTTCGGTCTAAATGAGTCTACTCCACCAGGATACTGTTATAAGCATGAGCCCCGTCTGATCGGTCGTGGCGGCGGTGTTGCAACAATCTATAGAGATATTCTTAATGTTACTCAGAAAACAGGTCACAGGTTTAATTCGTTTGAAGTACTTGTGCTAAATGTTACGCTCTTAGATGCAAGAAACAAATCCATATTATCTCTAGCCTTGGCTACCCTATATAGACCTCCAGGGCCCTATGCTGACTTCCTAAAAGAGTTTGCATACTTTCTCTCAGATCTATTGGTCAATGTCGATAAAGCAATAATTGTTGGATACTTTAACATACACGTAGATAATACAAATGATGCGTTAGGGACTGCGTTTACAGATTTATTAAACTCCTTCGGGGTCACGCAAAACGTCAGTGGTCGCACTCATCGTCTAAATCATACACTAGATTTAATTATATCATATGGAACCAATCCAACTGATATAAATATTATACCGCAAAGTGATGATCTCACTGATCATTACATGGTAACTTGTATAATACGTACTGCTGAAATTTGTCATGTTGCGCCACGTTATAGACCAGGCAGAACAATCCTTCCAACCACTATAGATAGATTCTCAAATAGCTTACCTGATCTATCTCAGCTGCGCAGTGCACCCAAACAAACAGATGAACTAGAGGAAATGACTAGCAGTTTGAGCACCATGTTCTCTAGTACACTAGATATTGTTGCACCAATTAGATTAAAAAAGGTTAGAGAGAAAACTAAAGCACCATGGTACAACAGTGCTACGCATGCAATCAAGAGAGAAACTCGTAACTTAGAGCGTAAATGGAAACAAACCAATTTAGAGGTCTTTAGAATCGCGTGGAAAGACAGTATGTCATGTTATAAAAAGGCTCTAAAAGCAGCCAGGGCTGAGCATCTCCGCAAACTAATGGCTCGTTTCCACTGAGCGGTACGGTACGGTACAGTTCGGTACGGTACGCAATTATTTGCGTTTCCACTGTCAAAAGTTGTGAATGGTACCAAAAAGCCGAACCGTACCGTACCACTTTTTGGGGTCCCTTCCGTTGGGGTACCTAGCACAGTGGAACGGTACTAAAGGGTGGAGCTAGACTCACTGCAGAACGCTGATTGGTTGACAGAGATCGTCACTTGCGCGAGCTACAAGGGGAATGACAACAAAATCAGCGCCATTTTTTTAATATACAGTTGGAATATAATAGTATGGTTATTCTTTCACGAAATGTAGTTTTAAGAGTTTTTCAGATGAGAATGTAGTTGTTTAAAGCTCAAATCTGTGGTTTATTTATAATGTTTTATGATAATTTGATCCATTCCAGGCGATCACCGGGCGCTCGGCGCTCATGTTCCCCGCCTGGAACAGCCTTTCCTCGGCTAGTCGTTCTGACGTTTGCCGCTGACTCTGTAGTGGTAATTCGTCTTGTGTAAATTTAACGGGTGATCTTTGGTCTCGTGAATCGATAATTCGTTCCCTGGCCAATCGTTTTGGCTGAGGGTTAAGTGAAGTTTCATATATTTAGGCTATTTAACTTTTCCGTTGTAACGTTAATGTTAGACCAGCGCTGAATTTGTATATTTGACTGAATTTTTTGCTTTATCTCTTATTGTATAGCTTCTTGTAACGTTACCTTTTACTTATACTTTTATAATGGCTATTATTGCTAAAACTGAAATTTAACTGGGTTGAGTTTTGTCATTTTTTTTTTTATTACAAGATTATCACTGTAATGTTGTTTATTGCAACATTTGTACAAATGCAAATATTGCCAGGAATATGTTTAATATTTTTACAATTTAAACGAAAAGATGCAGGGTTGTGTTTTATATTTTGTTTTGTTATAAATAGGCTAACGTTAAACATGCAGTAAATAATATAATCAGGTCTATACATTGCCTGAACCACGTTTGTGTGCCTATAATGTTTAAAATGTATTTAAATGAAAACGAAAAGGGACAGAGTGGTGTTTTATAATATATTTCGTTTTATTGTTGCCTAAAATGTACATGCAGAGCGAGCTGAGTGACGCTTTCAAGAACGCGCTGTTCCATTTGGAGAATTACCGGACTCGCGTCCTCGGGAGTCATTCTGCTGAGAACTTTGCGTACTTGTTATTGAGAAATGCCTAATGTCGGCGCTTGTCTTCTTGTGACAAACATGCCGAGAAGCAAGGATAAGATCTGCTGTATGCCATCCATTACTGTTTACTTTGTCGCTTTCTTCTTCGTGCGAAAATGACGTTGATCGCTTCTTTCCTGCAAACACCACGCCTATCAAGTAGGGTACTGTTGGCGGTGGAAACGCTAGCCGGATCATGGTTTACTGACCCGACCCGACCCGTACTGTACCGTACCGTACTGCTCAGTGGAAACGAGCCATAATAGAAAATAACCAAAATAATCCAAGGTTTTTATTCAACACCATGGCTAGACTAACAAATAAACAAACACCACCAGAGCAAAATATTCCATTACAATATAGTAGTAATGATTTTATGAATTACTTCAATGAGAAAATAGAAAGCATCCGAAACACAATTGTAAATATACAATCCTCTATGATGTCTTATGATTCAGCCTCAATTATGGCCCCTCTAGAACAACTACACCGCTTAACAACTATAGGACAGGAAGAGCTAAATAAACTTATCATTGCATCTAAACCAACAACATGTTTATTAGATCGAATACCCACTAAACTACTGAAAGAAGTGTTACCTGTAGTCGAAGAGCCTCTTCTTAATATTATTAACTCGTCTTTATTTTTAGGTCATGTTCCAAAAATATTCAAGCTGGCAGTAATAAAACCTCTCATTAAGAAACCGCAATTAGATCCAAATAACCGTAGCAAATTACAGACCCATCTCAAATCTTCCATTTATGTCTAAAATACTAGAAAAAATTGTGTCCGCTCAATTGTGCTCTTTCTTACAAGAAAATGATATCTATGAAAAATTCCAGTCGGGATTCAGACCGCATCATAGCACTGAAACTGCGCTAGTTAAAATTACAAATGATTTACTTTTAGCTTCTGACCAAGGCTGTATCTCAATACTAGTTCTACTCGATCTTAGTGCTGCGTTCGATACTATCGATCATAAAATACTCTTGGATCGACTACAAAACTACACTGTTGTTCAGGGACAGGCATTAAGCTGGTTTAGATCGTACTTATCAGACCGTTACCATTTTGTCTGTTTAAATGGGGAAAAATCAAAGATAACGTCAGTAGACTATGGAGTGCCGCAAGGATCGGTGTTAGGCCCTCTGCTATTCTCAATATATATGCTGCCACTTGGTAATATTATAAGAAAACATGGAATTAATTTCCACTGTTATGCTGATGACACTCAATTATATATCTCATCACGACCAGATGAATACACTAACTTATCTAAATTGACAGAGTGTCTAAATGATATAAAATGCTGGATGACGTGTAATTCCCTGCTATTAAATTCAGATAAAACGGAGGTACTACTTATTGGTCCAAAAAACTACCCACAAAATCCCTTACAATACAACTTTAATTTAGAAGGATGTCCTGTTACTTTATCCACTACAGTAAAAGACCTGGGTGTTATACTAGACCGCAACTTGACTTTCGAAAATCATATTTCATATATTACAAGAACAGCCTTTTTCCACCTTAGAAACATTGCTAAGCTACGCAACATGCTATCTGTTTCTGATGCAGAAAAGTTAGTTCATGCATTCATGACCTCGAGACTAGATTACTGTAATGCTTTATTAGCTGGCTGTCCTGCATCCTCAATCAACAAGCTACAGTTAGTGCAAAATGCAGCCGCTAGAGTTCTTACTAGATCAAGAAAATATGATCATATAACACCTATTTTATCATCTCTACACGGGTTACCTATTAAGTTACGTATCAATTACAAAGTATTCCTACTGACCTATAAAGCCCTAAATGGTTTAGCTCCAGTGTATTTAACAGACCTTCTATCGCCATACAATCCATCGCGCTCTTTAAGATCACTAAATTCGAGGCTTCTGGTCATTCCTAGGATATCTAAGTCCACTAAAGGAGGGAGGGCGTTCTCGCATTTAGCTCCTAAACTCTGGAATAGCCTTCCTGATATTGTACGAGACTCAGACTCGCTGTCCCAGTTTAAAACTAGATTAAAGACGCATCTCTTTAACCAAGCATTCACTTAATGCTTAACCTTTGATACTACTGCTGAATCAGTTCGAATGCATTAACATTATGAACATCAGCTATGCTAATTATTTCCCATCTGCCTTTCTGCTGTTATCTCGGGACGCTAGTCCCGAGGTAAATAGCGTTCGTCAGCTCCAGTTTGTATCCAGCCTCTCACGGAGACTTCAGATACCCCAACGCCTGTGAAGAGACGACTCGACGCCTGTGAAGAGACGACTCAAAGCCGGCGATATGTTAGGCCATAAATTAATACATGATTAACTAACTGTATTTTTCTATGTACATTTCCGAAATGCAATTTCTGTAAAGCTGCTTTGAGACAATGTGTATTGTGAAAAGCGCTATACAAATAAATTTGAATTGAATTGAACTGTGAACATATACAGCAGTACAACAACACTGACATAGCAATTCCACCTTTGAGAGTCATCGGTAGCTGCGGTTTGTGAAAAGAATCCTCAAAGAATAAACCTTTCCTCTTTATTACAATTTGCCTCTTGAAAGTTTTCTTACACTTTTGATGCTGTTTTTATTAATCCCTGAAAATTGCTATTACAAGGACGTGAGCAGAGTCTTCAAAAAACAGAAGACTAGGAAAGCCTCAGGCCCAGACGGCATCTCATCTGCCTGCACTGACCAACTGGCCCCGGTCTTCACGCAGATCTTCAACAGATCATTGGAGCAGTGTGAAGTTCCCTGCTGCTTCAAGCGCTCCACTATCATTCCGGTCCCCAAAAAACCCAAAATCACTGGACTTAATGACTACAGACCTGTCGCTTACACGTCTGTGGTCATGAAGTCGTTTGAAAGACTAGTGTTGGCCCACCTGAAGGACATCACTGGACCCCTGCTGGATCCCTTTCAGTTTGCTTACAGAGCAAACAGATCTGTGGATGATGCAGTCAACATGGGACTGCATTATATCCTGCAACATCTTGACAGTCCTGGGACTTATTCAAGGATCTTATTTGTGGACTCCAGTTCGGCCTTCAATACCATCATGCCTGATCTTCTCACAGCCAAACTGACCCAGCTCTACATGCCATCCTCGATCTGTCAGTGGATCTCCAGCTTCCTAACGGACCGGCAGCAGCGAGTGAGACTGGGGAAACATACATCAAGGACTCTCACAATCAGCACTGGCGCCCCCCAAGGGTGCGTTCTCTTCCCACTGCTCTTCTCCCTGTACACTAATGACTGCACTTCTAAAGACCCCACTGTCAAGCTCCTGAAATTTGCAGACGACACTACTGTCATCGGTCTCATCCGAAATGGTGACGAGTCTGCTTACAGACTGGAGGTTGAACAGCTGGCTGTCCGGTGCAGTTATAACAACCTTGAGCTGAACACGCTCAAAACAGTGGAGATGATCGTGGACTTCAGGAGGAACAGCCCAGCACTCCACCCACTCACCATCATGAACAGCACTGTGGAAGCAGTGGAGTAATTCAGGTTCCTGGGCACTATCATCTCTCAGGTCCTGAAGTGGGATAATCACATTGACTCCACTGTGAAAAAGGCCCAGTAGAGACTGTACTTCCTTCGCCAGCTGAGGAAGTTCAACCTGCCACAGGAGCTGCTGATTCAGTTCTACTCAGCTGTTATTGCGCCTGTTTTATGCACTTCCATCACTGTCTGGTTTGGTTCAGCTACCAAATCAGACATCAGGAGACTACAACGGACAGTCCGGACTGCGGAGAGGATTACTGGTGCCCCACTGCCAACACTCCAGGACCTGTACTCTTCCAGAGTGAGGAAGAGAGCAGGTAAAATCATCACAGACTCCACTCACCCTGGACACCACCTGTTTGAACCGTTACCGTCAAGACGGAGACTCAGATCACCGGCCACAAGAACATCTAGGCACAGGAATAGTTTCTTCCCACAGGCCATTTCCCTTCTGAACAGTTAACATATCTCACATTGCATATGCCTGTAAGTGCAATACTCCCACTGTTTAGTGCAATATCTTAAACATTCAGGTGATATTTATATTTATTCATACTATTCAAAATACTGTAAATATGTTCATAATCTGTAAATGTTTAATCTGACAAAACCCAACTGTGACCATATATTTTGATAGTATTTTCATACTTTTTTATAATTTTATTTGTAGAATTTGTATTACTATGTTTCTTGTTGTATCTGTATTTGTATATGTGCACTGGAAGCTTCAGTACCAAGGAAAATTCATTGTGTGTGCAACCACACTTGGCAATAAAGCGCTTTCTGATTCTGATTCTGACAATATCATGTCGCGTTCCAGTGGGAGTAGTTCTCAGAGTAGCTTGAGAACAAGTTGCGCTCTGTCTCAATTGATCAAATTTTATGTCCTGAAACAAACCGTTTTTTGGGGTCGACAGCTTATAAAAATGTATTTCTGGGTTATTTAGTTTGTTTGCTGTACACCTTGTCACAGCAGCTTTTAGACATTGTTTTGTTTTTTGTTATTTGTTATGAGTCATAAATGACAAGAAGGCAGCCTCTCGCAATGCAAAGTCAATGGAGACGGTTGGATTTCATCAGAAACGATCTTAAAACAGGGCTTTAAGTGTAAAATACCAAACTTGTCCTTTAACTCTATTGGAGTTAAACAACACATGTCAGGACCTACTCATTGTCGTAATCATACTCTAGATTTAATATAAAATGGAATCAATGTTGATGCCGTTGAAATTCTGAAGCAGAGCGATGACATCTCAGATCACTATCTAGTCTTGTGTAAACTTCATTTAGCTAAGACTGCAAAGCCGACTCCGTGTTACAAATATGTTAGACCTGTCACTTCTGCCACTAAAGATTGCTTTATAAATAATCTTCCTGATCAGTTTCATCATCTCAGCATCCCAGATAACTTAGAAGAATTCGATATTGTAACAGAAACTTTTAACTCTCTCTTTTCCAGCACTTTAGACACAGTTGCTCCTTTGCGCTTAAAGAAGATTAAAGAAAATAGTCCAACATGGTACAACGAGCACACTCAGGCCCTTAAGAGAGCAGCCAGAAAAATGGAGCGAAACTGGAAGAAAACAAAACTAGAGGTATTTCACATTTCATGGTGTAGCACCAACAAGTTGGTTGATCACGTCGGCCATTCGATTAAATTACTGGATTCTAATTTGCAGACACAGCTCCTCTCTTCATGGACTGTGACACAAAGCAGATGTCATGGGACTTTTAATTAAGTTAATGATTCTCTAACAATGAAACAAAGAAGTGCTCTGTCGTAAGGACTTTTCTCCAATATCCTCATTGAGAGACTTGTACTATGATTTATTCAATATGTTTTTATGTTTGCCCATGTTCCATTGGGGTTAGATGTGATAGTATTGTAATTCTAAATGAAAAGAGGTGCCTTTAGATGCATTTTTAATGTAACTGTGTTTTCCTATAATGTTTACATGTCGTTCTTCATAACTTTAGAATCCTTTTGATCTGACAAAACCATATATATATATATGGGTACAAACCGTAAAATGTATGTTACTATATTTTATCATCTCTGGAGTAAAATCGAACGCATTTTTACATCACTGTCATGAAACATGCAAAGTCGGTCTCGAGGGAACAAAGGAACACTTATCAGCACACTTTTTTCTCCCAGCTGATTGCTACATTCACGCCAGAGGAGGCGTGAACAGAAGAGTCTTTAAAGAAGACGCACCAAGCACCTCATCAGGCTCTTCTCTCTTACCTCTTTCGATCCGATGTAACCTTCATACTCGGGATCCCCCGCCCCGGGGGATCTTTCCTCTTCTTTCCTTTTGCTTAAGTTTGTTTTCCTTTGTTCATTTCCCCAGAAATGAACTTAGTCTGAATTATTTATCTGGTAATTTACGTCAATGACCTTTAAGCCTTCTTTGAAACTGCGCGCTCCAGACTGCAGCAAACCACGTGACGCTCCAACGGAACACACAAAGACCAGTCGCTCACACACGCAACAGGGCTCAGACAGATGAGAACTAATCAAGTATATTTGAGTTACCAAGATTTTAGAGCATTACAGCAGAACAAAGTAACTTTTTTACCTTAACCAAACAGCTTTGGAGTCATTGTAATGTTTATATTTCTGATTTCGTGTTGAATTGTGGTCGTCTCGCACCCCACTGGTGCCTGTGAGCCGCAAAACCACCCTTGTAACTTTGGGCCGGCGTGCCGCCGGCCTCAGTGTTAGGAAGTATCGTGTAATATCAGGTCTCGCGAGGTAACGAATTGCTTTACGGCACTGCACGCGTACACGCCCCCAACAAGGATACGGCTAGCTATAAGAACAACTATCGTCCCATGGCAAAGCTGGCATATAAGAAGCAGAAAGCTAGAAAAGCATTGTCGGAGGAACAGAGAAAGAGAAATGGCAGACTGACCGAGCGAGGAGTCAGACACGAGTAAACATCGGACCTGCGTTTTCAGAATGGCGAAAAAAAACGAAGAAAGCGCGGTCGGAAGAGTCTAGAAAAAGGTAACGAGAATCTGACAGCACGAGGAACCGGACAAGAGTCCCACTCGCTCAGTCTTTCACTGTTAAAGTTGATTCCTGTGATTATCATGAGAACAGTTGTCAATATCTCACATAATTATCAGGACATAAATAAGCCTAAATGTTGTAAATAGTGTAAATGAGCGCAATTTGCAAACTATTATGATAAATTGCAATAATCATGTCTAACAACATTATAACGGACATTGTTACGACATCAGGGCTCTCAAGTGTCACGCATTGAGCGTGACAGTCACTCATTTCGGTCTTTTGTCACGCTCTCCCGCCACACGTATTTCTCACGCTGAAAAACTATTTGTAATATATTTAATATGCCAAAACTCTGGCCGCACCGCTCTCACTATGGAACCGGCAGGAATCAAGCGCGTCTCCTCTGGTGTTGTTTGTCGAGCTACACAATAGCCAATCAGAAAATAGCACTATTGTATCTGGTTAAGATTTAACGCAACAACCAATGACAAAAATGTATCTGTCAGCTGGATGTCACTCTTGCCTGTCTTCAAAACTTGAGAGCCCTGTGAAATAATGCGACGTATATGATACACTTTATTGGTGTCATCTGGCATTTAGGCTCAGGTAAGCCTAAAGCGGTAGGCTACTTTATTATGATGAAGTGCAGAGGCCATGAGTGCAGATACGTTCTGCGTGAGTGGTGTTTACGACAGTAACGTTACATACAAGTACTCTACAGCGACTCTAGGGATCGCTGTTTGACAAAAACAGAAATCCTGCATAGTGCCGCTTTAAGACTATGTTTTTCCGTGTTGTCTCTTGAAGGTTCAAATGTCCAGGTGAATTTTGCCATACTGTGATCCTACGGATCTCTCTCTCTCTCTCTCTCTTCCTAACTCTCTCCCTCTCATTTTTATCTTCCTCTCTCATCCTATTTTAATTTGTGTTTGTAATGTTTTTCGTTTTGTTTGTTTCGGGTGTATAGACATATATATTCTGTGTGAATTGAAGTTTGATGTATTATTAGTCCCATTATTAAAACCATTATATTCTTGATTGTTTCTGTCTAAAATGCTAAATTTTACAAATTCAATGAGATGTTGATCCTAGCTACAAAAGCTTTTATTATTGACTAAGTTGAATAGTCTAATTTTATAAACACAGGAAAATTAATGTTCACGGCCAGAAGATTGATATTTCTTGGAGTTTATAAGAAGGGATAACTTTGTTGATAAGTTGATAAGTTAATCTTACGGCCGTTTGCTGGACAAACAGTTCGATAGCTAAATTAATTCCATTAAAGGTTATCTTCATATAATCGATCTGGAAATGGACCATTGATATATGAATGAGGAATTATAATTCGTTGTGATTGATCATTCATATCTACAATCGATCTATTTTCAACTTCGATAATTTAACTGTAATATACAATATATTAATCATATTCATGATTAATTATTAAAATTCCCTATATATAATTTGAGCTAATTTAATGTAAAACTGAATGTTGTTACAATGGAAAGAGAGCATACAGATTGCATACAGAGTGGCCTTAAAACTGCTAGATCTGCTTATTTTTCAACCCTAGGTATTTATTTGAAAACGTGGCTAAACTAACGAAAAACAAAGCTTCAAGTCCAGATGTTTCCAAGCAGCACAGCAAGTAATGACTTTATGAACTTTTTTACTTACAAGATTGATAATATCAGGAAGAAAATAATAACTATGCAACCGTCTACTACAGTATCACATCAGACAGTGCAGTGTAGTCTCACTGACAAAAAATTCGATTCATTCATTGCTATAGGAGAGGGTAAATTTTATAAACTCGTTAAATCATCTAAATTGACTTCATAAATAGTATGTTACTATACAGTATACCGACTAAACTATTGAAAGAGATGCTTCCAGAGGTCATAGATCCTCTTCTTAAAACCATTAATTCATCTTTGTCATTAGGATACTTACCAAAAACTTTGAAGCTGACTATGATTAAACCACTTGTTAAAAAAACACAACTTGCGCCTACTGAATTAGTCAATTACAGGCCGATCTCAAATCTACCTATTCTGTCACTGAGACAGCTGGTATTAGTTTTCACTGTTATGCTGATGATATTCAGCTCTATATTTCTTCACTCCCTGACGAAATTTACCAAATCACAAAATTACCGGAATGCGTAGCTGATATAAAAAACTGTATGACTAGTAATTTCCTACTACTTAATTCTGAAAAAACAGACATTATAATTATTGGACAAAAAACTTCCTCGCACCAAAAACCTGTCTAACACTTGATGGCTGCTCTGTCAAGCCCTCGTCGTCGGTTAGGATCCTGGGTGTGCTCTTTGATACCAATCTTTCATTTGTAAGTCACGTGTCAAGTATCTGTAAAACTGCATTTTTTTCATCTTAAAAATATATCTAAATTACGTCATATCCTCTCAATGAAAAATGCAGAACAATTGGTTCATGCGTTCATGACATCAAGGGTAGATTTTTGTAATGCTCTACTGGGTGGTTGCCCTGCACGTTTTATACATAAACTACAGCTGGTCCAAAATGCAGCCGCTAGAGTTCTTACCAGAACCAGGAAGAATGACCATATTAGCCCGGTTCTGTCAACACTGCATTGGCTCCCTATTAAACATCGTCTAAAATTTAAAACATTGCTGATTACTTACAAAGCACCAAATGGTTTAGCTCCCCTGTACTTGAGCGAGCTCTTAACGCATTATAGTCCTTCACGTCTATTGCGATCTCAAAATTATGATCAGTTGATTAATACCTAGAATATCAAAATCGACTGCTGGCGATATTTTATTCCATTTAGCACCAAAACTTTGGAACAATCTTCCTAACATTGTCCGGGAAGCAGACACAGTCTGTCGGTTCAAATCTAGACTAAAAACACATCTGTTTGGCTTAGCATACACATAACACATTATAGACTTCTATAATTCAATGTTAGGCTGCATAGTTTAGATCAGCCGGAACCGGGAACACTTCCCATAAATCCTGATGTACTTTGTACATCATAAGAAGGATGGCGTCTACGCTAATATTAGTCTCTCTGTTTATCCCGAGGTTTACCGCAGTCCATATACTGTCAAGTATCCCGTTTTCGCCGGGAAAGTCCCGTATTTAACCCTTCTTTCCCGCCGTCCTCCCTTATTAGTATTTTCCCGTAAATCTCCCATATTTTAACCTGCGCTATTAAAAAATAATAATGGCCCGGGCGGATAAAAAAAAAAAAAAATCCCAATCTGAGCTCTGTCACTAGCCACGCGATAACTGCCACCTGCAGTAGCCTACTACAGGTATTGTGGGTACTGTAGGTGGCAGTTGTCACGAGGTTAGTGTGTGAGGTCAGATGATGAGTGGCAACGCGGGGGGGAAAAAGAAAAAAAATCGGAGACGGATGATGGACGCTACGACAGAGACGGAAGGCACTCCTGCCACAAAACCAAAACCCTCATGTAAATACCGCGATCAATGGGACAGCGAATTTACTTTTCTGAAGAGGAGCAGGGTAGGGGACAGTCACGCGTTTTGTAACTGCGACTTTAGCATCTTAAAACCTGTTAACCGTTGCCAGTGTGCCGACGCACTGAAGCGTTTTTTTTGTTTGTTTAAATAGTTCAAAGTTACTATCAGATTTAATGTTATTACCTTGACAAACTATACATCATTAAAAAGATATAACACTCAAGTTTCAGTATTTGACCACTATTGTATTCTCAGAAACTTTGAAGATGTTTCATACCAAATTAATTTCTAATAACTTTACAAAACTTTGTAGCTATTAATAACTATTTTTTCATTATGACAATAATTAATTCTACATTTAAAATAAACTGCCAGGTGTCAGCTTTCAAATGAGATCATACTTGTGATTTTAGTGCAAAGTGTTTATGAACTGTAGGCTATCTGTTTCAGTTTGGGTATGCCATTTCTGAGGATTTTTCAAAAGTGGGGTTGCAGCCTAACAGGTTAAAGAATGCAAAGTCTGCAACAAATTGGAACAATAACTCACTAAAAGAGTAAAGAAAAGTTATGTGACATGTTAAGAAAAACTGTAAAAGAAAAGCAATATGAAATGAAAAGAATGTGTGGAATGAAAATAAAATGTAAATGTAGTGACAAGCAATGTTAAATGAACAGAAAATATGCAAATAAGCCTTTAAAATAAATGCTGGTGGGACTGCTCGCGGTGGGCGCCGGAAAATTTCCCTTATTTTCAAATCCAAAACTTGACGGGTATGGACCTGTGTCTGGACACGACGACAACGCAGTCCTGAAGTGTCAACTAGTCTCTCCATTGTAAATGCCTCCTTCCTTTTACCTCTGTACTGATAAAACATTGTCGGGATAATTCCGATTCACGAGGCTACACAGAAGCGTTAAAAAATTCTCAGAGCCACCAGGCACTGTTTTATGCCAATGAGCGGCCGGATCGCATTAACCTGTTAAGCTGCAACCCCACTTTTGACAAATCCCCAGAAATGGCATACCCAAATTAAAACAGATACAGTTCATGAACCCTTTGTACTAAAAGCACAAGTATGATCTCATTTGAAAGCTGACACCTGTTAGTTTATTGTAAATGTAGAATTAATTATTGTCATAATAAAAAAGTTATAAATAGCTTCAAAGTTTTGTAAAGTTATTAGAAATTTTTTTTTTAGGAAATATCTTCATAAAAATAATATTGAAGTTGGCACTGTATCAATCTATGAATGCACTGCAGCTGAAGCCACATGTCTGACCAAGTGATATATTTAAAATCTGAAGATGACAAGTCTAAAACTCAAGATCATGTCATATGACTTTATTTTGATTAGACTCTAAAATGCACACTGATGTTTATTGTCATCTAAGCATCTATTCAGTCTATTGTCTCTATTGTTTTGTGGTGCAAACGAGGCCCATTCAGTCTCAGTCTCCCCTGCACACATTCACACCTCTCCAGCCCGGTTATGGCTCTAAATATGTTTTTCTTTTGTCTTCATTATAATTACTAACGACTGCAGTTTCAATCCCTAATTTCTTTTTTTTCAAAGTTCTCAGTTCACATTTGAAAC
This sequence comes from Siphateles boraxobius, assembly GCF_051911475.1. NCBI lineage: Eukaryota > Metazoa > Chordata > Actinopteri > Cypriniformes > Leuciscidae > Siphateles > Siphateles boraxobius. Next base: position 1,480,785 of record NW_027508745.1, on the reverse strand, counting down.
CGAATCAAATTACCTTCTTGAAAAGAAGAAACATTTCAGTAAGCATTTCTATTTAGTAAAATTCATAAAAATAACAGCTAGGTGGCAGGGGCATCTGAGGGCTAGCTAGCATGTTAGCTTAGCACACCATCAATACATGACAATTTATGAGATTAAAACCATGTTTGTTCTCCTAACTTACTTTATAGGGCAAGTCGAGTGTTTTAAATAACCTTCTGTGATCTGATTTGGCTTCAGATAAAAAAAAATCAGAAAGAAAATTTATTATTTTATAGTATTCTGCACAATGATAAAGTCTATATCGATTAGCATTACATTATAAACATAATCTGTTATTATGAAAATACTTGGCATGGCTCGAAGAACACAGGTAAATCAAATATCATTGCAACCATGTTTATTGTCTTCAAAACCTCTTTATCTGCATGTTACAGCGATCTCTGGAAGCTTTGTTTGTTTGACATCCTGAATGTCACATGATTATGGCATTTCTTCATGTGTTCCATATATGGACTGCATGTTAACACGGCACCCTCAGGCTGCCAGTATGGATTGAAAACACAGTACATCCAAGTATCCAGCACTCATAATGATTACATCGGCCCATTTGGGCATAAATTCAATAAATATTATTCCTGTCTATATAAATCTGATGTAAACCTATGTGGATCTATCAATATTCCTCCAAATCTGCAATTTTTTGAGCTAAAAGCCATGAGGGACATTGTTTTGTCAAGTGCTGTCATGATGACCTCACAGGAGTTTTTTTCTGAATGAGACCGGCTGACGCTCATAATTCATATTAAAGGTATCGACTCATTTTTTGACTACACAACTCCTGACACAAATTAAGACATAACTGTCACTATACGTTTCTCAGAATACAATAGTGGTCAAATACTGAAACTTGAGTCTTATATCTTTTTAATGCTGTATAGTTTGTCAAGATAATAACTTTAAATCTGATGGTAACTTTGAACTATTAAAAAAAAAAAAAAAAATAACGCTTCAGTGCGCAAGCGCTCTGGCAACGGTTAACCCTCCTAGGTCTAAGGGGTTTTTGGGGTCCTTGAGGTGTTCTGACATGCTCTGACATTTGTGCTTTTTTCAGTTATTGATAAACATGTTAATGGCAAAGGTGTAAATTCACTCTATACAGGTCCTTCTCAAAAAATTAGCATATTGTGATAAAGTTCATTATTTTCCATAATGTAATGATAAAAATTAAGCTTTCATATATTTTAGATTCATTGCAAACCAGCTGAAATATTTCTGGTCTTTTATTGTTTTATTACTGAGGATTTTGGCATATAGCTCATGAAAACCCAAAATTCCTATCTCAAAAAATTAGCATATTTCATCCGACCAATAAAATAAGTGTTTTTAATACAAAAAAAGTCAATCTTCAAATAATTATGTTCAGTTATGCACTCAAACCTTGGTCGGGAATCCTTTTGCAGAAATGACTGCTTCAATGCGGCGTGGCATGGAGGCAATCAGCCTGTGGCACTGCTGAGGTGTTATGGAGGCCCAGGATGCTTCGATAGCGGCCTTAAGCTCATCCAAAGTGTTGGGTCTTGCGTCTCTCAACTTTCTCTTCACAATATCCCACAGATTCTCTATGGGGTTCAGGTCAGGAGAGTTGGCAGGCCAATTGAGCACAGTAATACCATGGTCAGTAAACCACTTACCAGTGGTTTTGGCACTGTGAGCAGGTGCCAGGTCGTGCTGAAAAATGAAATCAGATGGAAGCATGAAGTGCTCCAAAATTTCCTGATAGCTAGCTGCATTGAACCTGCCCTTGATAAAACAAAGTGGACCAACACCAGCAGCTGACATGGCACCGCAGACCATCACTGACTGTGGGTACTTGACACTGGACTTCAGGCATTTTGGCATTTCCTTCTCCCCAGTCTTCCTCCAGACTCTGGCACCTTGATTTCAGAATGACATGCAAAATTTGCTTTCATCCGAAAAAAGTACTTTGGACCACTGAGCAACAGTCCAGTGCTGCTTCTCTGTAGCCCAGGTCAGGCGCTTCTGCCGCTGTTTCTGGTTCAAAAGTGAACCTGACCTGTTCTTGACCTGGGGAATGCGACACCTGTAGACCATTTCCTGCACATGCCTGTGCACGGTGGCTCTGGATGTTTCTACTCCAGACTCAGTCCACTGCTTCCGCAGGTCCCCCAAGGTCTGGAATCGGTCCTTCTCCACAATCTTCCTCAGGGTCCGGTCACCTCTTCTTGTTGTGCAGCGTTTTTTGCCACACTTTTTCCTTCCCACAGACTTCCCACTGAGGTGCCTTGATACAGCACTCTGGGAACAGCCTATTTGTTCAGAAATTTCTTTCTGTGTCTTACCCTCTTGCTTGAGGGTGTCAATGATGGCCTTCTGGACAGCAGTCAGGTCGGCAGTCTTACCCATGATTGCGGTTTTGAGTAATGAAACAGGCTGGGAGTTTTTAAAAGCCTCAGGAATCTTTTGCAGGTGTTTAGAGTTAACTAGTTGATTCAGATGATTAGGTTAATAGCTCGTTTAGAGCCCCTTTCATGATATGCTAATTTTTTGAGATAGGAATTTTGGGTTTTCATGAGCTGTATGCCAAAATCATCAGTATTAAAACAATAAAAGACCTGAAATATTTCAGTTGGTGTGCAATGAATCTAAAATATATGAAAGTTTAATTTTTATCATTACATTATGGAAAATAATGAACTTTATCACAATATGCAAATTTTTTGAGAAGGACCTGTATAGCACAAACGGGGCTACCGTAATATGTGAGCAACATGTATGTACATGTTTGTATTTTTTAGAGAATAATGTTTATGCGTGGTTATTGAAAAAACTAAAACTTAAAGTGTCTGAAATAAGGCCACAAAACACATACTAAATATATGTCCACAAGACTTTTGACTAATTAGTGTTGTTGCCTAGAATTTTTGCTTCAAAATGATCTGAAAATCATCCTGCCTAATCATTTACACAAAACAATACATTCTTTTAAAATTTAATAAGTAACCTTTTGTTTGGAAAGGCAGTATGCGTGGAGGCGTGTTCACACCTGAGAAGACAAAGGCTGCATAATGTGCCACATACATAATGAGCTGCATATTAATTAGCCAGTCCCTCCAGAAAAACGCGATTATGCGATCGCTGAATTCAATGCATAATCAGCCAAAGTCCGCATATTCATGCGGGGCCGCATTTTTTCAAATACGCCGCATTTTCGCCGCATAAATTGCCAATTTCCGTGCAAAATATGCGGGGTTTGCATGATTTCATAATCCTCGCATTTTCGTTGCAAAAAAGTCATATATCTTAGCAGAAAGTTGGAAAACGTTGCGTTTGCTTCACACACCATTTCCCCGTTTCCATGGGAACGTTATGAAGTGACGCAATTACGCGACGGGATAGCTCACAGCTGAAGTTATTGCAGAGGCCAGACAGCCTCACGGAGGCGATGGACATCTCACAAATCGAACTCGTATAACAGTCTGTCACACGTTCTACCGTCACATCGTTACTTAATAAAAAAAAAAAGATAAAAGTAGCAGCATCAAACAGAAATTACCCACACACATGGGGTGATCGAGGCGCACATATAATATAACACTGCAGACAGTTCAACAGGGAGCGCGCAGCTCTTAAAGGGGCCACACCTTATTTACGCTCGTTACAGTCTGAAATAAAACAAGATGATCCCAGCACTTTATATGATGTAGTATGCTTGCTTATCAAAGGAAGTAATAAGAAATGACTCTTTACATTAAGGTAGTAGCCTAGTGAGAACAGGGCGTTAGGGGAATCACTTTTTTTCTCTTTTTCATCAAACCGCAGTTTTTGCAAGTTCCCAAAATTTTTGCAAGTTCCCGCAATTTCATTGCATAAAATTGCATAAATATCCCGCATATTCCATCGCATTTTTAAAGAAAACGGGCCGCATAATCAAGGATTTATTGCCCGCAACAATCACAAAAAAACTTTTTTCTGGAAGGACTGATTAGCCTCACACAGGTGTGTCACAGGATCCCAAAGAATGCAAGGACAAAAGAAATTATCTATATATACATATTTTACAATTAGAAATTGTAACCAATTACAAATAGGTTACAATTACAACAACAATTACAATTTTAACAATATTTCAAGTGTATTTCTTTGTAAAAAGTATACATTTTATCATACGTATTAAAAAAGGTAAGGATTCATTAGTTTGAATATTGGAACAAACACTATAATAACATCTTAGTTGATAATTCAATATACCTACTTTATTTTTGACAAAACATCATACTATAGTATATTTAAGTATGAGCAGAAATTGGTGAACAAAAGTGTACCTATTTAAAGGGGTGATGAACTAAGAAATAAAATTGTCCTTGAGCTTTTGACATACAGGAGGTCTTCATACTATAAGAATATCCTGTAAGTTTCAGAACTGAAAACTTCCTTGTTAGTCCAATAAAAGTTTTTATTGACACCAGGCTCAGCGAACGACAGGTTTTTCAAAGTGGGGATCTATGACGTCAAAGAGGATAAAACCCCTCCTCGACAAAAGAAGATCAACGCCTACTTCAACACGGCCTGTTTAGCCCCACCCACCGACTCGCGCATTACATGCTATAACATAGGCCTACGACGAGGTAATTTTGCTAAACTGGATCGAGCTACCAAACAATAAACATTTACAAAATATTGTGCAGTACCTGGTCGTGGAAGAAGACCGTTGCTGCATAAGCTTCCTTCGGATTCCTATATTAGGAATGCGTGGTTAAGCTTTATTAAATCAACAGAAAATCAGTCACAATTTCCAACACAGGCTCTGCTCTGCCAGCAACGCCACAAACATGTAAGTAACCATGTTTATTTTAATGCCTGATCTGTGAGCAGTGATTTCTGATGTGTAATTATTCAAGTTCAGTATTATCTTTCTCTCAAAATCATTCAATACTGTTTATGCATCAGTGACTAAAAGATCAACTTCACATCGTTTCTCTTAAGATGAAATAATATTAAAACTGTGATTAAGTTATAGAAAGAAAGCGACCAAAGAACGCTCCCTTTCCAATCGCCCAAGCTGTCAGTCAATCAATCACACAGCACGCAAATCTCGTTATGAAATCAATGACGCTGTTACACTGCACAACGAAGCTGTACCTGTATTGACGTCGTGTTTGCATTGTTATTTGGTGAAAAAGCATTCGTGAGTGTGCAAAAACTGCGTTGCAATAATGAGATCTTTATTCACGCGATCACCAGACTGTATGTCATCTGCTCAGCTCATCACTGCAAACTTTCATGTGATGGAATAGATTTAAATATAATGCTTTAAACAATACATTTAAAAATTTGTTAATCTTCTCGATAGCTGTAATAGTAAAAACTTAGTAGTTTCCGAGAGTTTCACATGTAATACTTGCTATTTTATATGCAAACATGTCAGCCAATCACAGCAGTGGGCGTTTACACTGAAGTCTCACAGCAGACATGCCCCTTCAAACAGAGTGTTCAAATCAGAGGCTAAAATCAGGCTAGGAAAAATGCCTTTTTATTTCTTAATTATGACAATGTTTGATGTAAAAATCATACCAACATTATAAGGGCACCCATGGCAACATTATAAAATAATAAAATAATCCAGTTCATGACCCCTTTAATGTGACAGTAGTCTTTTTTTACAGTCAAAACTTTATAATCTATCCAAAACTAATCACAAAATCTTGTCTAAACATTCATATTTAGTCTGTAACATATTGTGTATGATATATTAGCATATACATGTGAATTTGCAGTTTGTTGCTTATACAGACATTTTATTTCAACATATTTCAGTCTATTTTTACTCATCTTAGTAGGCTATACCAATATAGTTTGGATGTGTTCATGTAAACAACGTTTACTAATGTAGGTGCGAGAGTGAATGAACGGCACAGACACAAGCTGTATAACTGTAGTAAACAGAGCGCGCACCTGTGCCGTTCATTCATCATTTAGCCTACACACAGACACGCAATTCATATTTAAACAGTCTTTTTGCGGTTTACAGTCAGACACTATTCAATTTCGCGATTAGAACAAAGCACTTAAGAATAAATTACTTACTACATCAGCTCCTCGAAATGAAACAGCACCAGCACTTCTGGTACATTTTCCAGGGTTATTAGATAGTATTATTCAGATTCAGATTCCTTTTATTGTCACTGTAAATGAATACAACGAAATTCCATTTGCACTAAGTGAGGACGGATCTCAATAAATAAATATAAACAAGCGAATAAAAACAATATATAAAAAACTATATCAGTAACATTTGTACATTTCAAGCACACTTCCAACACTCAGCTATCAGCTTGTATAAGATTTGTAAACATAAATAGATACAATTTATTGCGCAATCCCAATTTGCTTGTTGATTTCATGATAGAGTTCAGTGTAGTGAAGTATTCAGTGTAGTAATGGCCTTTGGGTAAAAACTATGCAACAATCTAGTGGTGCGTGTTTTAAGTGTTCTATATCGTCTGCCTGAGGGCAGAAGATCAAAGAGATGATGGGCAGGGAGGGAAGAGTCTTTCAGTATATTTGTTGTTTTTTGGAGACAGCGGGAGGTGAAAATTTCTTCCAGCTGTAGTAAGATACTTACTAAACACGATGTGTTTTATAATCCAGCTGGTGGGCGTTGGCATGTTTGAATGGCTTGCCTTAGATCATTTGCGTTTGAATACCGCGCGCTCTCCGTGGGCGTGCCACATTAACGCGTAATTAGGTATAATGAGCTGGAAAGAAAAAGACTGACATCTCTCTCTTTTCATACAGATTACAAACTGAGAATATTTGTTTTTTTTAATATAAATTAATTCACTTAAAAGAAGAGAGTTCAAGCTTCATTATGGAAAAACACTCGTGCCTGTATGACAAGTATTCGCGGAATTAGTTAATTTTCGGACGCGTTTCAGAATGGACTTAACTGACAGAGAGAAGGCAGAACGCGCATCATGTTTGTTTTTCTTTATTTGGCGAAAAGCACAACACTTGGTTTTTATTGTATGTACAATATGTATGAATGATGTACAACACTTAATATGTAAGATCAAAATCAACTGAGTATTTTGAGTTGCTTTAGCACTGATAAGAAAAAAAGCGAGACTATCGCGTCGACCTCAGAGGGTTAACAGGTTAAAGGTTTTCTGTTAGAATGGTGTCTTGTTAGCGGCCCCTAAGTTAATAACTAATGATCGTTGCGACGGAAGTGAATCAATCAAACCTAACTTTAGCTGGACAATAACTTTATTCTAGAGCTGCTGTAAAGCCAAAAGACTTCCTGTTGGTCGGAGCTAATGACTGTAAATTAGAAAGTTGTCCAGCTTGATGAGAACAATATACGTACTGAGTTTTGTGATTGTAGGTAAAACTACCCCCCACTTTTGTCAAAAGGTGGCGCTACTGAGCCCCTCCACCACGCCCATTTCTGAGACTGTGCAAGTTTACTGGCTAATAAATGTGACGTCTCTGTCGAGTTTCATGCAATTTCAAGCATGCTAAGAGTTTCAAAAGCTTGATGCGTTGCCACGGCAACAGTATCTAAGATATCAAGAATCCTTTCACAGGTCTATACATCTGCCCTGTGTTTACATTATAGTAGTGAAGTTTGAAGCAAATCAGGTAAAAATAAGAGGGTGATTTCAAAGCATTTTGAAAGTGACACTTCCTGCTGCCAGTTGGTTGCGCTATAACTTTGACTCACAATAGTCACATGCATGTGATTGGCCTCTTACAACGAACACACTGATCAGTTAATGAATGCAGAAGCTATAACACACTTCCTGTTTCCCATTTCGCCATAAATTTGTTTCCTCGCCACAGCCGAACCGTTTGAGTTATCAAAAATCCGCTGGCATGTCTTGAATTCATGCACACCGAGTTTGGTGGAGATCGGATGAATTCCCTAGGAGGAGAATTTAAAATTCCATAGCATGCGTTTCAAAACAACCCTAAATAGCCAACTTCCTCTTGGGCTGGCGTAAAAAGTAAGAGTATGAAAGTTGTTACAGAGTTTCATATTATTACATGCAAGCGTGTTTGATTTATGGACCAAATTTTCAGGGCTTGGGCCCTAATAATCCTTACGAAAACAATAGGGTCCTGCGCCCTTTCAGGGCTTGGGCCCTATGAAAACAATAGGGTCCTGCGCCCTTTCAGGGCTTAATCATAATCATACACTGTTTGTTCGTTGGCCAAAGGAGGACTGGCCCCCTGACTGAGACTGGGTTCTCCCAAGGTTTTTTCTCTCCATTCTGTCACCTGATGGAGTTTTGGTTCCTTGCCACTGTCGCCTTTTTTGCCTTTCTTCGCCTTAGTTGCCATTGGCTTTTGGCTTGCATAGTTGGGGACATTTAATTTTATATTTAACAATATTATTACAACATTATTTTCCTGTTATCTCTGTAAAGCTGCTTTGAAACAATCTGTATTGTAAAGGTGACATGACTTAGTAATCCTTAGGAAAACAATAGGGCCTTCACCATTTCAGTGCTTGGGCCCTAATAAATAATAACAAATAATCTTAAGGAAAACAATAGGGCTCTGCGGCCTTTCAGCTGCGACCAGCGATGACGGGCCCAAGCCGGTGGCACTGCCACCGTGGTGCCTTTAGGGTAACTGTGCACGAAGGGCAATATGAATGAAAAACACGATAAATGTAGAAGAAACACAAAGTCGTCTGAATACGCCACATTTACTGCAGCAGCTGGTGCCACTATGACCGAATTCGTTCCACATGATTAATCAGCTGGTTCAAAGATTCAATTAACCATTCATTAACAGGTCTTAAACAATTAACATTAATTCTTGAATGAATCAGTTGTTTAAGACTAAAGTTTTACTCCAAGTGGCTTTATACATACGAACCCCAGGTCTAAATACAGTGTATTGTGTCAATATAGACACTGCTAGATATAAAGTGACCAAATATGAATTAACAAACAATAACTTTACAAACAAATACCCCAGTGGTGTCTAATACTCACTGCATAAAAACGCATTGTATGGGTCAAGGCAGGAGGACTGGCCCCTCCATTCTCATGCAGTTGGCTCTTAATGATGAGATCATATAGTGGGGACAAGGTGGGCGCAGTCTCAAAAACAGGGATGCCTAAAAATATATAAAAAAGAATTGTGAGTTAGAGCTATGTTCATGCAGTCTCTCAGAAATGCATGAGCAATTCTCATATTATTAACTCTTATTTTAATTAAAATTTGTGATATATAATCTGATTGACCAGTTAATATCAGAAGCATTATAATTAATAACTAGAAAAAGTTCGTCGAGACGAACTTTAAGTTGGCTTGTGAAAGTTTGGACCAGAAAGTTTGAAGAAGTTTAAAGTAGTTTAAAGTTTAGATTAGTTTAAAGTTTAAAGTAGTTTAAGTTTAAATTAGTTTAAGTTTAAATTTGTTTAAATTTTAAATTAGTTTAAAGTTTAAATTAGTTAAAAGTACTTTAAAGTAATTTAAAGTAGTTTAAAGTATAGTTTGAAGTAATTTAAAGTTGCTAGGGTGTTTCTAGTGGGTTGCTAAGGTGTTCTGGGTGGTTGCTAAGGTATTTTGGGTGGTTGCAAGGGTGTTATGGGTGGTTGCTAGATGGTTGCTAAGGTATTTTGGTTGGTTACTAGGGGTTTCTGGGTGGTTGTTAGGTGGTTGCTAGGGTGTTCTGGGTGGTTGCTATGGTGTTGCTAGGGTGTTCTAGGCTATTTTGGGTGGTTGCTATGTGTTGCTAGAGTGTTCTAAGGTATTTTGGTTGGTTACTAGGGGTTTCTGGGTGGCTGTTAGGTGGTTGCTAGGGTGTTCTAAGGTATTTTGGTTGGTTACTAGGGGTTTCTGGGTGGCTGTTAGGTGGTTGCTAGGGTGTTCTGGGTGGTTGCTATGGTGTTGCTAGGGTGTTCTAAGGTATTTTGTGTGGTTGCTATGGTGTTGCTAGGGTGTTTTAAGGTATTTTGGGTGGTTGCTAGGGTGTTATGGGTGGTTGCTAGGCAGTTGCTATGGTATTCTGGGTGGTTGCTATCGTGTTGTTAGGGTGTTCTAAGCTATTTTTGGGGGTTGCTAAAGTGTTGCTAGGGTGTTTTAAGGTATTTTGGGTGGTTGCAGGGTGTTCTGGGTGGTTGCTATGGTGTTGCTAGGGTGTTCTAACACTTTTTGGGTGGTTGCTAGGGTGTTCTAGGTTGTTGTTAGGCATTTGCTCGGGTGTTCTGGGTGGTTGCTAGGGTGTTTTAAGGTATTTTGGGTGGTTGCAGGGTGTTCTGGGTGGTTGCTATGGTGTTGCTAGGGTGTTCTAACGCTTTTTGGGTGGTTGCTAGGGTGTTCTGGGTTGTTGCTAGGCAGTTGCTAGGGTGTTCTAGGGTATTTTGTGAGGTTGCTATGGTGTTGCTAGGGTGATTTAAGGTATTTTGGGTGGTTGCTAGGGTGTTCTGGGTGGTTGCAAAGCAGTTGCTAGGGTGTTCTGGTGGTTGCTAGGGTGTTGCTATGGTGTTCTAGGGTATTTTGGGTGGTTGCTAGGGTGTTCTGGGTGGTTGCTATGGTGTTCTAGGCTATTTTGGGTGGTTGCTATGGTGTTGCTAGGGTGTTTCAAGGTATTTTGGGTTGGTACTAGAGTGTTCTGGGTGGTTGCTAGGCAGTTGCTAAGGTGTTCTGGGGTTGCTAGGGTGCTGCTAGGGTGTTCTTAGGTATTTTGGGTGGTTGCTATGGTGTTGCTAGATTGTTCTAGGATATTTTGGGTGGTTGCTATAGTGTTGTTAGGGTGTTTTAGGGTATTTTAGGTGGTTGCTAGGCTGTTGCTAGGGCGTTCTGGGTGGTTGCTATGGTGTTGCTATGGTGTCCTAAGGTATTGTGGGTGGTTGCTATGGTGTTGCAAGGGTGTTCCAAGGTATTTTGGGTGGTTGCTAGGGTGTTCTGGGTGGTTGCTAGGGTGTTGCTAGGGTGTTTTGATGTATTTTGGGTGGTTGCTAGGGTGTTATGGGTGGTTGCTAGGCAGTTGCTAGGGTGTGCTGGGTGGTTGCTATGGTGTTGCTAGGGTGTTATGGTAGGTTGCTAGGCAGTTGCTAGGGTGTGCTGGGTGGTTGCTATGGTGTTGCTAGGGTGTTCCAGGCTATTTTGGGTGGTTGCTAGGGTGCTTTAAGGTATTTTGGGTGGTTGCTAGGGTGTTCTGCTGGGTTGCTAGGCAGTTCTTCAATTCATGAGTTTATAAGTATATAAGTTTATGAGTTTAGAGTTTATACGTTTATGAATACATGAGTTTATATAATTGTACGAGTTTGAGTTTAGTGTTTATAAGTTTAAATGAGTAAGAGTTCAGAGTTTATTAATTTATGAGTTTGAGAGTTCATAAGTGTATGAATTCATGAGTTTATAAGTATATGAGTTTATGAGTTTAGAGTTTATAAGTTTAAATGAATCTAAGAGTTCAAGTTTAGAGTTTATTAATTTATTATGAGTTTAAGAGTTTAGTGTAGATAGATAAGTGTCATAGATAGATGAGTTTATTAGTTTAAATGAGTCTCAATGGCTCATATAGTATATAGAATGGCAGTTTGATTCAGTCTAGGGCTTCAAGGAGTTTAGATTTGAATTTTTGGCAGTTGGAGAGTTTGAAAATCTGAACATTCCGCAATGTTAAGTCAATGGGAGTTTTTCCAAGTTTGAATCGTCATTTTTAGGAAAACCGTAAGTCCGATCAGTTAGAAAAGATATAGCATACCGAGTCAGAACAGTTTGAGTGTCTGAGCCGAGTTTGGAGTATGTGGAGTTAAAGCTCCAGGAGGAGATTGAGTTGTAAATTTTTGACAGAATAATAATAATAACTAGAAAAAGTTCGTCGAGACAAACTTTAAGTTGGCTTGTGAAAGTTTGGACCAATAAGTTTGAAGAAGTTTAAATTAGTTTGAATTTTAAAGTAGTTTAAAGTTGAAATTAGTTTAAAGTTGAAATTAGTTTAAAGGAGTTTAAAGTAGTTTAAAGTAGTTTAAAGCAATTTAAAGCAGTTTAAAGTTTTAAATAGTTTAAAGTTTAAAGTAGTTTAAAGTTTGAAGTATAGTTTGAATTTAAAGTTGCTAGGGTGTTTCTAGTGGTTTGCTAAGGTGTTCTGGGTGGTTGCTTGGCGGTTGCTAAGGTATTTTAGGTGGTTGCTAGGGTGTTTTGGGTGGTTGCTATGGTGTTGCTTGAGTGTTCTATGGCATTTTGGGTGGTTGCTATGGTGTTGCTAGGGTGTTTTAAGGTATTTTGGGTGGTTGCTAGGGTGTTCGGCGGGGTTGTTAGGCAGTTGCTAGGGTGTTCTGGGTGGTTGCTATGGTGTTGCTAGGGTGTTCTAAGGTATTTTGGGTGGTTGCTATGGTGTTACTAGGGTGATTTAAGGTATTTTGGGTGGTTGACAGGGTGTTCTGGGTGGTTGCTAGGCAGTTGCTAGGGTGTTCTGGGTGGTTGCTATGGTGTTGCTAGGGTGTTATAGGGTATTTTGGGTGGTTGCTATGGTTTTGCTAGGGTGTTTTAAGGTATTTTGGATGGTTGCTAGGGTGTTATGGGTGGTTGCTAGGGTGTTCTGGGTGGTTGCTATGTTGTTGCAAGGGTGTTCTAGGGTATTTCGGGTGGTTGCTAGGGTGTTCTGGGTGGTTGCTAGGCAGTTGCTAGGGTTTTCTGGTGGTTGCTAGGGTGTTGCTAGGGTGTTCTAGGGTATTTTGGGTGGTTGCTAGGGTGTTCTGGGTGGTTGCTATGGTGTTGCTAGGGTGTTCTAGGGTATTTCGGGTGGTTGCTAGGGTGTTCTGGGTGGTTGCTAGGCAGTTGCTAGGGTTTTCTGGTGGTTGCTAGGGTGTTGCTAGGGTGTTCTAGGGTATTTTGGGTGGTTGCTATGGTGTTGCTAGGGTGATTTAAGGTATTTTGGGTGGTTGCTAGGGTGTTCTGGGTGGTTGCTAGGCAGTTGCTAGGGTGTTCTGGGGTTGCTATGCAGTTGCTAGGGTGTTCTAGCGTATTTTGGGTGGTTGCTATGGTGTTGCTAGGGTGTTTTAAGGTATTTTGGGTGGTTGCTATGGTGTTCTGGGTGGTTGCTATGGTGTTGCTAGGGTATTCTAGGCTATTTAGGGTGGTTGCTAGGGTGTTGTTAGGGTGTTGTAAGGAATTTTGGGTGGTTGCTAGGGTGTTCTGGGTGGTTGCTATGGTGAAGTATTTATGATTAAAAGTTCATAAGTGTATGAATTTATGAAAATTAATAAGTGTACGAATTCATGAGTTTATAAGTTTGTGTACGAGTTTATGAGTTTAGAGTTTATAAGTTTAAATGAGTAAGTTCAGAGTTTATTAATTTATGAGTTTGAGTTCATAAGTGTGTGAATTCATGACTTTATAAGTGTACTAGTTTATGAGTTTATGATTTCATGAGTTCATAAATTTATGAATTCATGAGTTTATAAGTGTACGAGTTTATGAGTTTATAAGTTTAAATGAGTAAGAGTTCAGAGTTTATTCATTCATGAGTTTGAGTTCATAAGTGTATGAATTCACAAGTTTATAAGTGTATCAGTTTATACGTTTATGAATTCATGAGTTCATAAGTGTATGAGTTCATGAGTTAAGTATACAAGTTTATGAGTTTAGAGTTTATAAGTTTATGAATTCATGAGTTTATAATTGTATGAGTTTGAGTTTAGTGTTTATAAGTTTAAATGAGTAAGAGTTCAGAGTTTATTAATTTATGAGTTTAAGAGTTCATAAGTGTATGAATTCATGAGTTTATAAGTGTATGAGTTTATAAGTGTATGAGTTTATGAGTTTAGAGTTTATAAGTTTAAATGAGTCTAAGAGTTCAAGTTTAGAGTTTATTAATTTATTATGAGTTTAAGAGTTTAAGTGTAGATAGATAAGTGTCATAGATAGATGAGTTTATTAGTTTAAATGAGTCTCAATGGCTCATATAGTATATAGAATGGCAGTTTGATTCAGTCTAGGGCTTCAAGGAGTTTAGATTTGAATTTTTGGCAGTTGACGAGTTTGAAAATCTGAACATTCCGCAATGTTAAGTCAATGGGAGTTTTTCCAAGTTTTAATCGTCATTTTTAGGAAAACCGTAAGTCCAATCAGTTAGAAAAGATATAGCATACCGAGTCAGAACAGTTTGAGTGTCTGTGCCGAGTTTGGAGTATGTGGAGTTAAAGCTCTAGGAGGAGATAGAGTTGTAAATTTTTGACAGAATAATAATAATAATAATAACTAGAAAAAGTTCGTCGAGACAAACTTTAAGTTGGCTTGTGAAAGTTTGGACCAATAAGTTTGAAGAAGTTTAAATTAGTTTAAAGTTTAAATTAGTTTAAATTTTAAAGTAGTTTGAAGTTGAAATTAGTTTAAAGTTTAAAGTAGTTTAAAGTTTAAAGTTTAAAGTTTTAATGGTTTAAAGTTTAAAGTAGTTTAAAGTTTGAAGTATAGTTTGAAGTAATTTAAAGTTGCTAGGGTGTTTCTAGTGGGTTGCTAAGGTGTTCTGGGTGGTTGCCTGGCGGTTGCTAAGGTATTTTAGGTGGTTGCTAGGGTGTTTTGGATGGTTGCTATGGTGTTGCTTGGGTGTTCTACGGTATTTTTGGTGGTTGCTATGGTGTTGCTAGGGTGTTTTAAGGTATTTTGGATGGTTGCCATGGTGTTCTGGGTGGTTGCTATGGTGTTGTAAGGTATTTTGGATGGTTGCTATGGTGTTCTGGGTGGTTGCTAGGCAGTTGCTATGGTGTTCTGGGGTTGCTAGGGTGTTCTGGTGGTTGCTAGGGTGTTCTAGGGTATTTTGGGTGGTTGCTATGGTGTTGCTAGGGTGATTTAAGGTATTTTGGGTGGTTGCTAGGGTGTTCTGGGTGGTTGCTAGGCAGTTGCTAGGGTGTTCTGGTGGTTGCTAGGGTGTTCTGGTGGTTGCTAGGGTGTTCTAGGGTATTTTGGGTGGTTGCTAGGGTGTTCTGGGTGGTTGCTATGCAGTTGCTAGGGTGTTCTGGTGGTTGCTAGGGTGTTGCTAGGGTGTTCTAGGGTATTTTGGGTGGTTGCTATGGTGTTGCTAGGGTGATTTAAGGTATTTTGGGTGGTTGCTAGGGTGTTCTGGGTGGCTGCTAGGCAGTTGCTAGGGTGTTCTGGTGGTTGCTAGGGTGTTGCTAGGGTGTTCTAGGGTATTTTGGGTGGTTGCTATGGTGTTGCTAGGGTGATTTAAGGTATTTTGGGTGGTTGCTAGGGTGTTCTGGGTGGTTGCTAGGGTGTTCTAGAGCATTTTGGGTGGTTGCTATGGTGTTGCTAGGGTGTTTTAAGGTATTTTGGGTGGTTGCTAAAAAGAAAGAAAGATTGAAAGAAAGATTAGAAAGAAATAAAGATAGATAGAAAGATTAGTTAGAAAGAAAGAGAGAAAGAAAGAAAGAGAGATAGAAAGATTAGTTAGAAAGAAAGAAAGATTAGTTAGAAAGAAAGATTAGTTAGAATGAAAGAAAGTTAGAAAGTAAGATTAGTTAGAAAGAAAGAAAAAAGAAAGATTGAAAGAAAGATTAGAAAGAAAGAAAGAAAGAA
Source organism: Siphateles boraxobius (assembly GCF_051911475.1). Classification (NCBI taxonomy): domain Eukaryota; kingdom Metazoa; phylum Chordata; class Actinopteri; order Cypriniformes; family Leuciscidae; genus Siphateles; species Siphateles boraxobius. The sequence continues at coordinate 1,465,224 of NW_027508745.1, read as the reverse complement.
AGATAGAAAGATTAGTTAGAAAGAAAGAAAGAAAGATAGAAAGATTAGTTAGAAAGAAAGAAAGAAAGATTAGTTAGAAAGAAATAGATTAGTTAGAAAAGAAAGAAAGAAAGAAAGAAAGATTAGTTAGAAAGAAAGATTAGAAAGAGAGATAGAAAGAAAGATAGAAAGATTAGTTAGAAAGAAAGAAAGATTAGTTAGAAAGAAAGAAAGATAGAAAGTAAAATTAGTTAGAAAGAAAGAAAGAAAGATTAGTTAGAAAGAAAGAAATATGGAAAGATTATTTAGAAAGAAAGAGAGAAAGAAAGAAAGAGAGATAGAAAGATTGTGTTCATAAGTGTATGAATTCATGAGTTCATAAGTGTATGAGTTTATAAGTTTATGAATTCATGAGTTCATAAGTGTATGAATTCATGAGTTTATAAGTGTACGAGTTTATGAGTTTAGAGTTTATAAGTTTAAATGAGTAAGAGTTCAGAGTTTATTAATTTATGAGTTTGAGTTCATAAGAGTTTGAATTCATGAGTTTATAAGTGTATGAGTTTATAAGTGTATGAGTTTATGAGTTTAGAGTTTATAAGTTTAAATTAGTCTAAGAGTTCAAGTTTAGAGTTTATTAATTTATTATGAGTTTAAGAGTTTAAGTGTAGATAGATAAGTGTCATAGATATATGAGTTTATTAGTTTAAATGAGTCTCAATGGCTCATATAGTATATAGAATGGCAGTTTGATTCAGTCTAGGGCTTCAAGGTATTTAGATTTGAATTTTTGACAGTTGGGGAGTTTGAAAATCTGAACATTCCGCCATGTTAAGTCAATGGGAGTTTTTTCCGACTTTGATCGCCATTTTTAGGAAAACCGTAAGTCCGATCAGTTAGAAAAGATATAGCATACCGAGTCAGAACAGTCTGAGTGTCTGTGCCGAGTTTGGAGTATGTGGAGTTAAAGCTCTAGGAGGAGATAGAGTTGTAAATTTTTGACAGAATAATAATAATAATAATAACTAGAAAAAGTTCGTCGAGACAAACTTTAAGTTGGCTTGTGAAAGTTTGGACCAATAAGTTTGAAGAAGTTTAAATTAGTTTAAAGTTTAAATTAGTTTAAATTTTAAAGTAGTTTGAAGTTGAAATTAGTTTAAAGTTTAAAGTAGTTTAAAGTTTGAAGTATAGTTTGAAGTAATTTAAAGTTGCTAGGGTGTTTCTAGTGGGTTGCTAAGGTGTTCTGGGTGGTTGCCTGGCGGTTGCTAAGGTATTTTAGGTGGTTGCTAGGGTGTTTTGGATGGTTGCTATGGTGCTGCTTGGGTGTTCTACGGTATTTTGGGTGGTTGCTATGGTGTTGCTAGGGTGTTTTAAGGTATTTTGGATGGTTACCATGGTGTTCTGGGTGGTTGCTATGGTGTTGCTAAGGTGTTGTAAGGTATTTTGGGGGTTGCTATGATGTTCTGGGTGGTTGCTAGGCAGTTGCTAGGGTGTTCTGGGGTTGCTAGGCAGTTGCTAGGGTGTTCTGGTGGTTGCTAGGGTGTTGCTAGGGTGTTCTAGGGTATTTTGGGTGGTTGCTATGGTGTTGCTAGGGTGATTTAAGGTATTTTGGGTGGTTGCTAGGGTGTTCTGGGTGGTTGCTAGGGTGTTCTAGAGCATTTTGGGTGGTTGCTATGGTGTTGCTAGGGTGTTTTAAGGTATTTTGGGTGGTTGCTAAAAAGAAAGAAAGATTGAAAGAAAGATTAGAAAGAAATAAAGATAGAAAGATTAGTTAGAAAGAAAGAGAGAAAGAAAGAAAGAGAGATAGAAAGATTAGTTAGAAAGAAAGAAAGATTAGTTAGAAAGAAAGATTAGTTAGAATGAAAGAAAGTTAGAAAGTAAGATTAGTTAGAAAGAAAGAAAAAAGAAAGATTGAAAGAAAGATTAGAAAGAAAGAAAGAAAGAAAGAAAGATAGAAAGATTAGTTAGAAAGAAAGAAAGAAAGATTAGTTAGAAAGAAATAGATTAGTTAGAAAAGAAAGAAAGAAAGAAAGAAAGAAAGAAAGAAAGATTAGTTAGAAAGAAAGATTAGAAAGAGAGATAGAAAGAAAGATAGAAAGATTAGTTAGAAAGAAAGAAAGATTAGTTAGAAAGAAAGAAAGATAGAAAGTAAAATTAGTTAGAAAGAAAGAAAGAAAGAAATATAGAAAGATTATTTAGAAAGAAAGAGAGAAAGAAAGAAAGAGAGATAGAAAGATTGTGTTCATAAGTGTATGAATTCATGAGTTCATAAGTGTATGAATTCATGAGTTCATAAGTGTATGAATTCATGAGTTTATAAGTGTACGAGTTTATGAGTTTAGAGTTTATAAGTTTAAATAAGTAAGAGTTCAGAGTTTATTAATTTATGAGTTTGAGTTTATAAGTGTACGAGTTTATGAGTTTAGAGTTTATAAGTTTAAATAAGTAAGAGTTCAGAGTTTATTAATTTATGAGTTTGAGTTCATAAGAGTTTGAATTCATGAGTTTATAAGTGTATGAGTTTATAAGTGTATGAGTTTATGAGTTTAGAGTTTATAAGTTTAAATTAGTCTAAGAGTTCAAGTTTAGAGTTTATTAATTTATTATGAGTTTAAGAGTTTAAGTGTAGATAGATAAGTGTCAGATATATGAGTTTATTAGTTTAAATGAGTCTCAATGGCACATATAGTGTATAGAATGGCAGTTTGATTCAGTCTAGGGTTTCAAGGGATTTACATTTGAATTTTTGACAGTTGGGGAGTTTGAAAATCTGAAGATTCCGCAATGTTAAGTCAATGGGAGTTTTTTCCGACTTTGATCGTCATTTTTAGGGAAAACCTTAAGTCCGATCAGTTAGAAAAGATATAGCATACCGAGTCAGAACAGTTTGAGTGTCCGTGCCGAGTTTGGAGTATGTGGAGTTAAAGCTCTAGGAGGAGATAGAGTTGTAAATTTTTGACAGAATAATAATAATAATAAGTTTAAGTACAATATCAGTAAGTTGGCTCTCACAAGCCAACTTAATAATAAGTTTAAATAGGATTTCAGTAAGTTGGCTCTCACAAGCCAACTTAATAATAATAATAAGTTTAAATAGGATTTCAGTAAGTTGGCTCTCACAAGCCAACTTAATAATAATAATAATAAGTTTAAATAGGATTTCAGTAAGTTGGCTCTCACAAGCCAACTTAATAAGTTTAAGTAGGATTTCAGTAAGTTGGCTCTCACAAGCCAACTTAATAATAAGTTTAAATAGGATTTCAGTAAGTTGGCTCTCACAAGCCAACTTAATAATAAGTTTAAATAGGATTTTAGTAAGTTGGCTCTCACAAGCCAACTTAATAATAAGTTTAAATAGGATTTCAGTAAGTTGGCTCTCACAAGCCAACTTAATAATAAGTTTAAATAGGATTTCAGTAAGTTGGCTCTCACAAGCCAACTTAATAATAAGTTTAAATAGGATTTCAGTAAGTTGGCTCTCACAAGCCAACTTAACTAGAAAAAGTTGGTGGAGACAAACTTGAAGTTGGCTTTTGAAAGTTTGGACCAATAAGTTTGAAGAAGTTTAAATTAGTTTAAAGTTTAAATTAGTTTGAATTTTAAAGTAGTTTGAAGTTGAAATTAGTTTAAAGTAGTTTGAAGTTGAAATTAGTTTATAGTTTAAATTAGTTTAAAGTTTAAATAAGTTTAAATTAGTTTAAAGTAGTTTGAAGTTTAAAGTAGTTTGAAGTTTAAAGTAGTTTGAAGTTTGAAGTAGTTTGACGTTTAAATTAGTTTATAGTTTAAATTAGTTTAAAGTTTAAATTAGTTTGAATTTTAAAGTAGTTTGAAGTTTATATTAGTTGCTAGGGTGTTCTGGGTGGTTGCTAGGGTGTTCTGGGTGGTTGCCAGGCAGTTGCTAGGGTGTTCTGGGTGGTTGCTGTGGTGTTGCTAGATGGTTGTAATGTATTTTGGGTAGTTGCTAGGGTGTTCTGGGTGGTTGCTATGGTGTTGCTAGGGTGTTCTAGGGTATTTTGGGTGGTTGCTAGGGTGTTCTGGGTGGTTGCTATGGTGTTGCTAGGGTGTTCTAGGGTATTTTGGGTGGTTGCTATGGTGTTGCTAGGGTGATTTAAGGTATTTTGGGTGGTTGCCAGGGTGTTCTGGGTGGTTGCTAGGCAGTTGCTAGGGTGTTCTGGTGGTTGCTAGGCAGTTGCTAGGGTGTTCTGGTGGTTGCTAGGGTGTTCTAGTGTATTTTGGGGGGTTGCTATGGTGTTGCTAGGGTATTTTAGAAATGTTAGAAAGAAAGATTAGTTAGAAAGAAATAAAAAGAAAGAAAGATTAGGTAGAAAGAAAGATTATTTAGAAAGAAAGAACATTTAGAAAGGAAATAGATGGGTTAGAAAGAAAGAAAGAAAAAAGAAAGATAAGGTAGAAAAAGATTAATTAGAAAGAAAGAAAGAAAGAAAGAAAGAAAGAAAGAAAGAAAGAAAGAAAGAAAGAAAGAAAGAAAGAAAGAAAGAAAGAAAGAAAGAAAGAAAGAAAGAAAGAAAGAAAGAAAGAAAGAAAGAAAGAAAGAAAGAAAGAAAGAAAGAAAGAAAGATTAGTTAGAAAGAAAGATTAGAAAGAAGAAAAATTAGTTAGAAAGAAAGATTAGTTAGAAAGAAAGAAAGTTAGAAAGGAAGATTAGTTAGAAAGAAAGAAAGATTAGTTAGAAAGAAAGAAAGCTAGAAAGAAAGAAAGAAAGAAAGAAAGAAAGAAAGAAAAATTAGTTAGAAAGAAATAGATTAGTTAGAAAAGAAAGATAGATTAGTTAGAAAGATAGAAAGAAAGATAGATTAGTTAGAAAGAAAGAAATATTAGTTAGAAAGAACGAAAGATAGATTAGTTAGAAAGAAAGAAAAAGGAAGATGGATAGATAGATAGATAGATAGATAAAATAGTCAGATGATAGATAGATAGATAGATAGATAGATAGATAGATGAGTTTATATGAGTCTCAATGGCTCATATAGTTTATAGAATGGCAGTTTGATTCAGTCTAGGGCTTCAAGGAGTTTAGATTTGAATGTTTGACAGTTGGGGAGTTTGAAAATCTGAACATTCCGCCATGTTAAGTCAATGGGATTTTTTCCGAGTTTGATCGTCATTTTTAGGAAAACCGTAAGTCCGATCAGTTAGAAAAGATATAGCACACCGAGTCAGAACAGTTTGAGTGTCTGAGCCGAGTTTGGAGTTAGTAGAGTTAAAGCTCTAAGAGGAGTTGGAG